>NC_141168.1:67235000-67420000 GCF_055505025.1 Bos grunniens | reverse complement strand
GACATTGTGCTTTTGTAGAGAAATATGTTGTTTGGGACTAGTATTATGCAGAGTAAAATTGTAAGTTGTTAATAAAGGACAGTCATGAATAGAGAAATTATCTGAAGAAATCCTTCTTTATGAAGTAGCAAGAGTAAAAATCCTACGTGGTTTCATATTCATGGGATTAGTGTGGAATTGGAACACTTTTCCTGTAGCAAGATGGGAGCAGAAAAGTGTCTTCATCTCTGCTTTCCGGATTCTGACACTGAAGCTTTATTTTTCAACCTCTTTCCTTCACCCAATTAACGTACAAAAAATATTAATGTACAAATAGTCTTCTTG
Source organism: Bos grunniens (assembly GCF_055505025.1). NCBI lineage: Eukaryota > Metazoa > Chordata > Mammalia > Artiodactyla > Bovidae > Bos > Bos grunniens. The sequence continues at coordinate 67,419,676 of NC_141168.1, read as the reverse complement.
GCAGACAGTACAAATCATGTGACCTCTGTTAGAATCCTATACACTTTTTCTGAAAACGGTACAAGTTACCAGGCAACATTTACTACAGTTTATTTTTTCTTATCTTACTTAATTAGGCAGATTTTTTTTAAATGTGTTTTTTTATAGCTCAGATGTAGCCTAAGTGACATTTGTTGCCATAGTCACTATGGTGAGTGTTCAGTTTTTTGGGATTATAAATAGTCACATAAAATTTATGTAAATAACCAGAGATCAGGTTAGAGTTTTCCCAGGAAGCGTGATGGTATTTCAGCCTTCTTTTTATACTTTTATTTATTTTTTTCTTTCATTAACTAGCTACTTTAAGTATTGTTAGTGAGGTTCTAGTTTGATTTTCTCAAAAAATGGTTGAAGACAGCCAGAAGGTCCACCATTATCCAATCATTTCAGAATAATTTTTCTCTCTTTTGTGTCTCATCTTCCTTATTTGCAGTTATGGAAAGTGCTCATGTTATTTTTGTTCTGTTGCCCAGTCATATCTGACTCTTTGCAACCCCATGGACTGCAGCATGCCAGGCCTCCCTGTCCCTCACAATCTCCTGTGGTTTGCCCAAGTTCATGTTCATTGCATTGGTAATGCCTTCCAGCCATCTCTTTATAAATCAGGAAGAGTTTTTGTCTTTACCAGTTTAATTCTTTGTTTTCTTTTTAACTATGTAATAGAGTTTAGAATCTGTAACTTGATTATTCATACTCTGGGAAAGAGTTCACTGAGAATTGAAAAGATAAACTGCATTAGATATCATCAAATAGGACTTAGGGGTAAAAATATTTTAAAACTTTTTGATGTTCAAAGATTCCTAATGTAAGTGGGTGGGAAAGTAACAGTAAATTCTAAAACTCTTTTTTTATTTCTCCTAAGTATCCATTTATGTTATTTAAAATTTATATGATTTCTTCTATGGATCAAAACTGTTTTCTTATGAATATTTTGGCATAAATATCATTTCCAGTTAAAAATATGAGAAGGAATACATCTCTTATGGCATCTTAGTTCAGTCCTGACAGTTTCATCATCATGGTCACAGTAAACCAAAATACTGTATCAGAGACTGTCAGAACCTTGGAAAATACTCAATTCAGTGCTATGACTCAAGGGTGTCTTGACTGTTTTTCTAAAGGAATTGTATTTACTGATGACAAAGAGAAAAAAGTGCTTAAAGAGAAATACAAAATATGTTAGGATAAAACAAATTACTTTTCTGTATTTTTTAACATGTTAAAGAAGCAGGATATCTGCGTCAATGACAGCTAAACTTAAGACTGTCTTTGCTGCCGCTCCTGCTGCTAAGTCGCTTCAGTCTTGTCTGACTCTGTACGACCCCATAGACAGCAGCCCACCGCCTGGGATTCTCCAGGCAAGAACACTGGAGTGGGTTGCCATTTCCTTCTCCAATGCTCTCTCTAGTGATGCTCTATTAGGTATGGCAGAACTTCCTGTTTGATAGAATTATTTGATGACATCTTCAGAAGTTTCTATATTTGAAATATTCATGTAAATATTGATTTACTGAATTGTAAATGGCTTTTAAAAAATAGAAAAAAGAGATAAATGACAAGGGTGACAACATGAGAAGAGGAAAGGGATAAGTTGCTAAGTCTAAGAGATGTCAGGGTGATAGACCAAGTAATGGTGAAACTTAGCCAATACTACCAGTGTATTCCATGCGGACTTGTGCCATTAACTAGGAAGGACCGCATAGCTGGAGTACAGTAAGAACCTGACAACCAAGACTGTCTTCCTTGGCAAGGTAACACCCAGGAGCTTGGACTGACGAAGGAAGGGAGCGAAGGAGGAGGACAGAAGCAACTAGGGAGGGAAGGAGGAAAAAAATTTTGATAGAAATTTGCAGAGGGAAGGTGGGCAATAGGAAGGGAAACCAGAGGAAGGTAGGCCCTTTGGATCTGCAGCCCCTTTTCTGATCTCATACCCCAGCTTGATGTCTTATTTAAGAAAGCAGACTAGTGGTTGTGGCAAAACAAAGCCTAATTTTAACTCATCCATTGTTCCAGAAATGTTGTTTCTCTTGCACTGATATATCAACTTTCTTTGCCTGGTTAAGCTTATATACCAGAGTCAAACAAAACAAACCAAAACAAGGTAAAAACAAGTTTCTCCTTGTCACTCTATCTTCACATATAATTTCTTCTGGCTGCCTCCTCCTCAGTAATTTTCTCATTTGTGGAAAGATTCTGGAGGCTGCTTACCTTATGGAGTTGACTGGCCTAATTCAGATTTCTGTATATAACTTGGCCTCTATGCAGAGGAAATAAAATAATTATTAGGTCTTCCTAACAATAACTAAAGGAGAAGGCAATGGCACCCCACTCCAGTACTCTTGCCTGGAAAATCCCATGGATGGAGGAGCCTGGTGGGCTACAGTCCGTGGGGTCGCTAAGAGTTGGACACGGCTGAGCGACTTCACTTTCACTTTTCACTTTCACGCATTGGAGAAGGAAATGGCAACCCACTCCAGTGTTCTTGCCTGGAGAATCCCAGGGACGGGGGAGCCTGGTGGGCTGCCGTCTATGGGGTCGCACAGAGTCGGACACTACTGAAGCGACTTAGCAGTAGCAGCAGCAACAATAACTAAAGGCCTTAAAGATTATAAAACCACAGTTACATACAATTCAAAGACAAAGAAATGTCCAGCTGAAAAAATATGTGTAATTGAGATTTTCCTAGCATTACTAGAGAGTAAAGTTTATTTAAAGATATGTTATGCAAATTACAACTAGTCTTTGCTCTAAAATTTAAATGTGGTGGTTTAGTCGCTAAGTCATGTCCGACTCTTGTGACCCCATGGACTGTAGCCTGTCTGGCTCCTCTGTCCTTGGGATTCTCCAGGTAAGAATAATATATTAAAATATGAACACTTTTGACCTCAACATATTTTACATTTCTATCTTAAGTAATATAAATCTACTGTTAAATTTAACAAACATATCAAAACCTTGGTAAAATAATCCTTCATCCTTTCTATGGTAGCTTCCCTGGTAGCTCAGATGATAAAGAATCTGCAGTGTGGGTGACCTGAGTTCAATCCCTGGGTCAGGAAGCTCCTCTGGAGAAGGAAATGGCTACGCACTCCAGCATTCTTGCTTGGAGAATTCCATGGACAGAGAAGTCTGGAGGGTTACAGTCTATGGGGTCACAAAGAATTGGACACAACTGAGCAACTAACACTTACAATTTGATTACTTTCAATGCATTCTTTCTATACTTCCTTTGTGTTCATAATTATCTGTGGATCAATCAGTTGATTCATCCATCTAACCATCCATTCATATATTTATCCATCTGTATATCTGTCATCTAATATACTCAATTACTTGATTCAGAATTTAGCAGCAGTCCTTAATATTAAAACTGCTCACTGAGGTTTTATTTTTCTTAAGCATATTACTCACTTAATTCAAGATTAATAAAAAATGACTGTTACAAGTTGCCTTATTTTGTTTACAATATACTAGGATATAAGTTGAAGAAGGCAATGGCACCCCACTCCAGTACTCTTGCCTGGAAAATCCCATGGATAGAGGAGCCTGGAAGGCTGCAGTCCATGGGGTTGCTAAGAGTCAGACATGACTGAGCGACTTCACTTTCACTTTTTCATACATTGGAGAAGGAAATGGCAACCCACTCCAGTGTTCTTGCCTGGAGAATCCCACGGACGGGGGAGCCTGGTGGACTGCCATCTATGGGGTCACACAGAGTCGGACATGACTGAAGTGACTTAGCAGTAGCAGCAGGATATAAGTACATATATATATAAATTATTTTCTCTAAGTATACATTACGATTGATTATTTGAAAAAATTAGTATTTCAATTTAGATCCCATTTATGATTCAGAATTCTGTGATCACAAAATACCAATGATTTTGTTTAGTTTTAAACCTTTGAAATATATTCCTAACTCTCATGTATGTTTTTAGATGGAATTTTGTGCAGTTATAACAAAATTGAAAATCAAAAACAAATATACTACTATGATATTATTGAGACTTAAAGTTGAACTCTGAACTTCAGTAGCCAAAAGAAATGCTCACTGAAAAAGTTTTTATAAGTTTTGTGTGAGCATATACAACCAACTCCAGTAGAAGCAATAAATAAGGATACAGAATTTGTTAAAATAAGCAAAACATGTGTTTAGTATCATGAGAGTGAAAACATAGGTTTTTAATAAAATGAATTAGCTAATCATCCAGTGATGACTTTTAGAATGACACTTCCATCTGGAAATCTAAGGCTACTTGACAAGTTCTGTTATCAACAAAAATAGGATCATTCTCTCTTTACTTTAAACTTAGTAATATTATTTCTGAAATGATTAGATGTGATTTATAATATATGCAATGTTCAATATATAGTTACATTTTATGGTAAAAAGTAATTATGTCACCTTGTATATCAATGATGCCATAAAATGTTGGCAATAAATTATGTTTAAAAATAGATATAGTGGAATGTCTGTCTAACACTGATTTTGAGGATTCATCTAACACCTGTTTTGTAGTTCTCAGTGCTACTATGAATCTGGCTACATAAATATGATGTCTTGAAGATATGACCTGATTTGTGACATACCTTTATTTAATATGACTGAAGGATTGTAAGTTTTGATGTACATGCATAAACATGTGTGTATATGTCTCTATATAGAGAGTTTGATAGAAAAAGAGAAAGAACAGGAAAGAGACTAAAAGACAGAGATATCCAGTGTGGGGTGTGTGTGTATGCATGTACGTACATAGTAAGATTTGGATATAGCTGTATCATTGCATGTCTTCTCATATATTTTCATTTAAATTGCTCAGTTAAAAGCAGATTTTGTGGTTTTATAGGATTATTTTAGCTATGTCTTTAATCACCATTCACCCCACCAAAATATCACTGAGTTTCAAAATTCTAATTTGAAAGAAATCCTTCTGGAGATTTTTCAGTTAGGTTAATAGGAAAGCAGAGGACAAGAAGTATGTTTAGTAGTCATTGATATCTTAGCATGAATTAGTTAACTTCACAGGTAGCATTGGTGTAGAAAAGATAGATGCTAATGTGTGTTCTTGCACCACTTGTAATGAGTTAACATTTATTAACTATGCGTAAACTTCCAGGCATTGTGCTAGATGTCCAGAATTCACCTGATACAATTTTCACCTTACCGTTAAAACTAAATAGGATTCTGAGTGCAGGTAGGAGCGATGGTCCTCTGGTACTGGAGGGAGTCACCATGGTCTGTGGATCGAACAATACAGACCTGAATTCAAACCTGCTTCTTGTACTGATTGTCCCTGTGACTGTGGGGATACACGCATTGCCTTGGAACTTTGGCTTCCACCAAAAGGGAATGGAAATATCTGCCACAAAGGGTATCTGAGAGGATATGTTTATTAAAGATGTAGCAGGTACTTAATCATGATAGGTATTATGTGGAAGACAGAGAAGGTAAGAGTAGTTGCTGAGGTGTATGTTTATGCATGATATATGTAATTAAAATGTTCACAACCAAATAGGACACATAAGAGGAAAACAGGATTACTTTATATCTTGTAATGACCAGTGAGTATGGTATTAAAGCAAGAAGAAAAATACCATCTGAATTATATTTATTACAACTAAGTTTATCCTTCTAACAATCCAATGTAAGATTATTTAATTTCTTGTCGGTGGAATCTTACCTTCCTTTCATTGTTATCTGCATTCATCTATCTTTTAATAGAGTCGCTCACCAACAGTGATACAGAACAACACAAATTAACGTGCAACAGGCTGTTTTTTCTTATCCATAAACATGATTGTTAATAGTCATGGGCAGTTAAGTTCAGTTCACTTGCCCAGTAGGGTCCAACTCTTTGCAACCACATGGAATGCAGCTCACCAGGCCTCCCTGTCCATTACCAAATCCCGGAGTTGACTCAAACTCATGTCCATTGAGTCAGTGATGCCATCCAACCATCTCATCCTCTGTTGTCTCCTTCTTCTCCCAACTTCAATCTTTCCCAGTATCGGGGTATTTTTCAAATGAGTCAGTTCTTAGCATCAGGTGACCAAATTATTGGAGTTTCAGCTTCAGCATCAGTCTTCCCAATGAATATTCAGGACTTGTTTCCTTTAGGACTGACTGGTTAGATCTCCCTGCTGTCCGAGGTACTCTCAAGAGTCTTCTCCAACACCACAGTTCAAAAGCATCAGTTCTTCAGTGCTCAGCTTTCTTTATAGTCCATCTCTCACATTAATACATGACTACTAGAAAAACCATAGCTTTGACTAGATGAACCTTTGTTGGCAAAAAATATCTTTGCTTTTTAATGTGCTGTCTAGGTTGTTCATACCTTTTCTTCCAAGGAGCAAGCATCTTTTAATTTCATGGCTGCAGTCACCATCTGCAATGATTTTGGAGCCCCCAAAAATAAAGTCTCTCACTGTTTCCAGTGCTTCCCCATCTATTTGCCATGAAGTGATGGGGCCAGATGCCATGATCTTCATTTTCTGAATGTTGAGTTTTAAGCCAACTTTTTCACTTTCCTCTTTCACTTTCTTCAAGAGGCTCTTTTGTTCCTCACTTTCTGCCATAAGGGTGGTGTCATCTGCGTATCTGAGGTTACTGATATTTCTCCCAGCAATCTTGATTCCAGCTTGTGCTTCTCCCAGCCGTTTCTCATGATGCACTCTGTATAGAAGTTAAATAAGCAGGGTGACAATATACAGTCTGGATCTACTCCTTTCCCAATTGGGGACCAGTCTGTTGTTCCATGTCCAGTTCTAACTGTTGCTTCTTGACCTGCATACAGATTTCTCAGGAGGCAAGTAGGTGCTCTGGCATTCCCATCTCTTGAAGAATTTTCAAGTTTGTTGTGATAAACACAGTCAGAGGCTTTGACATAGTCAATAAAGTAGAAGTGGATAATTTTTTGGAACTCTTTTGCTTTTTTGATTATCCAACGGATGTTAGCAATTTGATCTCTGCTTCCTCTGCCTTTACTAAATCCAGCATGAACATCTGGAATTGCACAGTATACATACTGTTGAAGTCTGGCTTGGAGAATTTTGAGCATTACTTTACTAGTGTGTGAGATGAGGGCAATTATGCAGTAGTTTGAACATTCTTTGGCACTGGAATGAAAACTGACCTTTTCCAGTCCTGTGGCCACTGCTGAGTTTTCTACATTTGCTGGCATATTGAGTGAAGCTCTTTCACAGCATCCTCTTAGGATTTGAAATAGTTCAACTGGAATTCCATCAGCTCCACCAGCTTTGTTCATAGTGATGCATCCTAAGGCCCACTTGACTTCACATTCCAGGATATCTAGCTCTAGGTGAGTGATCACACCATCATGATTATATTGGTCATGAAGATCTTTTTTGTATAGTTCTTCTTTGTATTCTTGCCACCTCTTCTTAATATCTTCTGCTTCTGTTAGGTCCATGACATTTCTGTCCTTTACTGTGTCCATCTTTGCATGAACTATTTCCTTGGTATCTCTAATTTTCTTGAAGAGGTCTCTAGTCTTACCCATTTTATTGTGTCCTTTACTGTGTCCATCTTTGCATGAAATATTTCCTTGGTATCTCTAATTTTCTTGAAGAGGTCTCTAGTCTTACCCATTTTATTGTTTTACTCTATTTGCACTGATCACTGAAGAAGGCTTTCTTATCTCTCCTTGCTATTCTTTGGAACTCTGCATTCAAATGGGTATATCTTTCCTTTTCTCCTTTGCCTTTAGCTTCTCTTCTTTTCACAGCTATTGGCAAGGCCTCCTCAGAAAACCATTTTGCCTGTTTTTCATTTCTTTTTCTTGGGGATGGTCTTGCTCCCTTTTTCTTGTACAATGTCATGAACCTCCATCCATAGTTCTTAGGCACCCTATCATATCTTGTCCCTTGAATCTATTTGTCACTTCCACTGTATAGTCATAAGGGATTTGATTTAGGTCACACCTAAATGGTCTAGTGGTTTTCCCCACTTTCTTCAATTTAAGTCTGAATTTGGCAATAAGGAGTTCATGGTCTGAGCCACAGTCAGCTCCCAGTCTTGTTTTTGATGACTGTATAGAGCTTCTCTATCTTGTTTTGCAAAGAATATAATCAATCTGATTTCAGTATTGACCATTGGTGATGTCCATGTGTAGAGTCTTATCTTGTGTTGTTGGAAGAGGATGTTTGCTATGACCAGTATGTTTTCTTGGCAAAACTCTATTAGCTTTGCCCTGCTTCATCCTGTACTCCAATGCCAAATTTGCCTGTTACTCCAGGTATTTATTGACTTCCTACTTTTGCATTCCTGTCCCCTATAATGAAAGGAACATCTTTTTTGCGTATTAGTTCTAGTACGTCTTGTAGGTCTTCATAGAACCGGTCAACTTCAGTTTCTTCAGCATTATTGGTTGGGGCATAGACTTGGATTACTGTGATATTGAATGGTTTGCCTTGGAAAGGAAGAGAGATCATTCTCTTGTTTTTGAGACTGCATCCAAGTACTGTGTTTTGGACTCTTGTTGACTATGATGGTTACTCCATTTTTTCTAAGGGATTCTTACCCACAATAGTAGATATAATGGTCATCTGAGTTAAATTCACCCATGCCAGTCTATTTTAGTTCTCTGATTCCTAAAATGTTGACCTTCACTCTTGCCATCTCTTTTTTGACCACTCCAATTTGTCTTGATTCATGGACCTAACTCTTGGAGAAGGAAATGACAACCCATTCCAGTATTCTTGCCTGGAGAATCTCATGGACAAAGGAACCTAGTGGGCTACAGTCTATGGGGTTGCAAAGAGTTGAGAATAACTGAGTGACTAAAGAACATGGACCTAACATTCCAGATTTGTATGCAATATTGCTCTTTATAGCATCATCCTGTACTTCCATCACCAGTCACATCCCCATCAGGGTGTCGTTTTTGCTTTGGCTCCGTGGCTTCATTCCTTCTGGAGTTAGTTCTCTACTGATCTCCAGTAGCATATTGGGCATCTACTGACCTGTGGAGCTCATCTTTTGGTGTCCTATCTTTTTGCCTTTTCATACTGTTCATGGGTTTCTCAAGGCAAGAATACTTAAGTGGTTTGCAATTCATTCTTCAGTGGACCACGTTTTATCAGAACTCTCTACCATGACCCATCCATCTTAGGTGGCCCTACATGGCATGGCTCATAGTTTCACTGAGTTAGACAAGGCTATGGTCCATGTAATAGTTGTGGGCACACATCTTTTTTGTGAAATGAAAAATTTTTTAAAGTACTTTTAAAAAAGAAAGTTTATTTTTTAATAAAAAATAATTAAATTTTCTCAAAAAATATTTTCAAAAGCCACAAAATTTTTTGAAAGGATGAACACACTATTAGCATTGAAATATATGGCTTAGAAAGCAAAAATATTTTTAATTTAAAATTAAGCTTTATTTTTCTCAGTGTCTGCAGTGACTATCTGGCTAAAAAGCAAGCAAGATGAATACTCTACATGACATAGAGTAATTTGTTCCTGTAATTTGATCAAAGTAATTAGTGTAGGCCACATACAATGCAGGTGTTTTTGTAACTCATAACTGTGATAATAAATTTTATCACAAAATGTGAATGTGTTGGGCAGATTGTCCACTGAGTGCCATATGATACAATGCTTAGTAACAACTCCTTTGAGAGGAATATTTCACAAATATAATTTTCCTATCCTAAATACAGCCACTCTGTATGAACTTTCAGAGTTCTGAAGCAAAAGTTTGCAGTTTTGAGAACATTGCTGTATATCAAAATATGAATTTCTAATTATACCAAGCTCTTAGAAAATTTAGAAACATATCTTTAAAAAAAGTTTATTGGAGTATAGTTGATTTACACTGTTGTTTTAGCTTCAGGAGTCAGCAAAGTGATTCAGTTATATATATATATATTCATTATTTTTCCAATCATTTTTCCTATAGATTATTAGAATATTGAGTAGAGTTTCCCATACTATACAGTAGGTCCTTGGTTATCTATTTTATACGTAGTAGTGTGTGTATGTTAATCTCAAGTTCCTAATTTATCCCTACCCTGTTTCTACTTTGGTAACCATAAATTTGTTTTCAAAATCTGTGAGTCTGTTTATGTTTTTCAAATAAGTCATTTGTAACATTTTACAGCATGCCTTTTAGACTGCAGTGGACTTGTATTTAAATACAATTTTAAAACTTTTGTGTTAAATTTGATGCATTATCAAGCACCAGCACAGTGCGTTACACAGAGTAGGCTCAGTAAATCTTAAAATATAATCTAGTCATTTTTCTACACTGCTTATGATGCTATTTTTCAAACTTGTTAAGTAGGTTTTGTCTATTTTGTTAAATTATTTCAATCCATAAAATGAGTTGGACTTTTCTACATATTTATTGGACTTGGTTTTTGCTTCCTTTGTCACTTGCTACAAATAGGAATTCTCCTAAAGAGACCTTGTCATGAAAAGGGAAGGAAAATCTGACATGGCACACCTAAAGTAGGGGTGCTACTGCTGCTGCTGCTCAGTCGCTTCAGTCGTGTCCGACTCTGTGCGACCCCAGAGACGGCAGCCCACCAGGCTCCCCCGTCCCTGGGATTCTCCAGGCAAGAACACTGGAGTGGGTTGCCATTTCCTTCTCCAATGCATGAAAGGGAAAAGTGAAAGTGAAGTCGCTCAGTCGTGTCTGACTCTTAGCGACTCCATGGACTGTAGCCTACCAGGCTCCTCCGTCCATGGGATTTTCCAGGCAAGAGTACTGGAGTGGGTTGGGAAAGTAAGGGTAGATGCCACTGAATGATTCCCAGATAAAATACACGTTTTAGGATGATGCTATGTATTTTTATTTTTAAATATTTAATTTAATCCTTGATTCTGAGAGCATTAGAAATTTGAATTGCTAATAAATTTATTTATACAATCATTTATAGACATGTATATAATATGGAATATGAAATTTACATTACCATGAACTTTAAATCCAAAAGTTTATGTCTTATAAAATTATTAGACTTTTGGAGACAAATTAGAAGTTCTAATTTTCTGGATAATAACTGACTGATTCTTAGGAAGGAAATAAAGCAGTATCTATTTGTGGCCCATTTAATGAAGAATGATACCCTCATTCAAGTTGTTTTTTTTTTCCCCTCTCCATTAGAACAAAAAGCATTCCTATCAGATTCTGGAGGGCAAATTTTAGTTGTTTCTAGCATATTCCACATATTATAATGCTTATAGCATTAACTTTGCTTTGAGATCTGGATCTACCACGTTAGTAGCTATGTGCTGTAAAATAGGGATTATAATATCTAACTCACAGTTTTGTGGCTAACGATTGAATACAATAATGCATGAAAAGTACTTATTAACTTCTTGCCTGGCACATGGAACTGGCCGCGCAGGCGAGCTGGGAGGCCTGGGGCGAGGAGGAGACTGTCAGGCCCCAGGCCCCTGTGCAACCGCTAGTGCTGCGCAGCCTCGTGCCTCGCAGTAAATGGTTGGTACTGGTTCAGTGACTTGGTTTTTCCCTCTTCTGGAGAGGCCTTCATGGGGGAGGGGAGGGGATCGATTGCACAAGGTCAGCACGGCTGATGGTCGTGCGGTCAGCATCTCTGGGGCCGCAGAGTCTTGGGTTCAGTTCGGGCCCAGGCACCATCTGCAGTGATTTTGGAGCCCTCAAAAATAAAGTCTGGCACTGTTTCCACTGTTTCCCCATCTATTTCCCATGAAGTGATGGGACCAGAAGCCATGATCTTCGTTTTCTGAATGTACTTAAAGCAGACTAATAAGTCCAGTATTCAGATATTTTCAAGGAAAAAAATGATATTTTCCTCAAATATGTTAAGTAGACTCTGTTCTTGAGCTGGCCGCATTTGAAGAGAGTTTTATTTCTGTATTTCGTATTTTTGCATCAAATCTTCTCAGACTTTGTTCTTCGGAGTCATTGAAAGACATTAATCTTAAAAGTTACTATTTATGTGCCAGGCAAGAAGTTAATAAGTTATTTATTCTTTCAAATAATAAAAATTACACACCGGAAAATTTGATGTCAGAAAAACCAAACCAAACCAACAAACAACACCTTGCACAAGTCAAATTATAAATGTCACGAATTTTTAAAAAATGCTTAAAATAAATTTATCTTCTGCTTTAACTTTGAGAACACACAAAAATAAGTCAAATATAGAACTTTCCAGATATTTACCAAAGAACTCTCTGTATGTTATGGTAAATATGTTTGAAATAATACAAACTAAAGTAAAAAATGCTTGAGAGATCATCAGGTTAACAATATAAATGAATTTAAAAGAATTCAGATTATTATAATTTATTGGAAAACCTGTTAAAAAGTTGTATAAGAGTAAGTGTACTTTCAATTGTTTTGACTCATTCAGAAAACAAATGTATCTAAGTGATTGCAAAATTTATCTTATATGTTCATTCTTTTTTAAAAAATGACTGAAGACTTACTATAAAAACATATACCCTGCACATAAAAATGTACAAAGCCATGAACATTTAAATTAATACTAATGAGGTAAACTATCTGCCTTTTTCAGTTCACAACAGCTGCACATGTTTTAAATGCCTCAATTAAAGTTTATTCAGACTAGATAATTGATCCAGTGTGAATAGTGATGTCAGAATTAGATATTTTATAAAATAGGGTTTAAAATGAAAAGAGGCATTGGGAAACTTAAGATTTATTCTCAAAATATTTTCCTGAGAAACAGAAAGAACTGTGCAAAAACATCTAAATACCTAGGAAATATAACTCACCATATTCTAAATAATATTTTCTCTCAATTATGAAATATAATACGTCTACATATTTATGTTCTTTCCTTTCCATTTTCAGGTTTTAAGGATGATTTATTTACTCTTATTTTCCCTCTGTTAGCATATTTAACTTTTTATAGGTTCTCTCTTTATGTGGTTTTCAAACCAAAAGTTGTACTTTTGCTAAAAACAGATATATTCAGTCTCTTGGAACCAGAAACCTGAACCAAACTATGGATCCATTGAATGCTGGAACCACAAAGCAAATGTAGACAGCACAGAGACGATATGTTTGGGTGTATAAAACATATTATATACATATATAAATATGTCAGCAGTGAAGTAATTGTAAAAGTTATGGTTTGGTTCACTCAAATTATATCTTCTATTAAAAAAGTCTGAGATTTTTCTCCTATATTGTAAACATATAGTATATTTACAGAATATAATAGAAATATGTGTGTGAATTTTGTTTTCATAATACCTGAAATGTAGCAAAAAAAGCTAAGAAGTAGTTTTCAAATATGGAAAAATGCATGTCATTTCTATACAATTATTAAATCTTAATCTAAGTGCAAATGATGGAAAAGATAGATCTGTGTATGGGTGTGCATGATTGGTATGAAGTTAATTCCTTATGAATTGAATGTTTCTTCTGTGAAAGCCTAGATATTTTGCTACTCTTAAAGGGGAAGTAAAAAGAATTCACAACAGTCTCTTTTATTTAAGAACTCAGCAATCTACTTTACTTAGCTGCCAAAAGCTGAATGCCTCTTTGGTTTTCCTGGATTGGATCCTACTATTCTTTCCTCACGCTCTTTCATTTTGATCCGCTCAGGCTTACTGGGGGTTAGACAGTACTTTCTTGGATGTGCCCCTCGCTGCCACCACGCAGCCCAGCCACTGCCAGTTGTCCGCCTCCATGTCATTGAGTAGGACTTGTGAGCCATGTCTCTCTCCACGCCCCTTGCTTTCTCCCTGGCTATACATCAGGTTTCTGAACTTGCTGGCGCAGGGGTTACTAATTCACAGAACTGAGTAAAATTCCTTTGTCAACCTCAGATGCCTTAGCAACTACAGAGAGGAGTCTACAATATTTTTCAAATTGCCTCTACAAAGAGAAAAAGAATTAAATGGGAAAAGAAAATAAGAATATCTCCTGAAAAGAAAAATAAAACTACACAAATCAAAGAGGATGTGCATAGACACTCATAACATTGTGTTAAATTTTACTTTTGTAACAGTGATTTTCAAAGCATTGTTAAACATGAACTAATATCACTTAGGAAAGTTTTGCATGCTTTATAATTACTAACTAAACAGTACTAAGATACAATGTATTTTTCTCTCATAAGTTCTAATTTCCAAAGAAAACTGTAAGGCAGATATGTCACCCTTTCTAAATTATATTTTTAAGATTCTAATATATGAGATAGTTACATTAAAAACACTTTTTATCTAGTTCTCAGAGCACTTCAGGATCAAGTGTTCACAAGGTTAACTTAATTATCATAGCCTAAGTTAAAGAGAAAAAGATAGTTTTTTGGTTATTTTTAGATGTAAAGTACAAAAAGCTTGTATTTCAGATCACTCATTTCTAGAGGATTGTTATCACACCATCTTTGTCATTGTACTTTGCAGCAAATGTAGTCTGCATTTAATGTACATCAAAATTAATTTTATCGTCTATGTATTCAGAACATTTATTGCCACACAAAATTTAATATTGATGGAAGGCGTGAAAGGTATACTTAATTTTATATATATATATATATATATACATATATATATACACACCTATATGCACACACATGTAGTTCATTATTCTTGACTGTGAGGGCTTATGACTATTGACGTTGTCAGTTTTTATCTCATTACTCATCACTGCTTACTGTGGGTGCTAATAGTATATTTCCATGGAGTTTGTGTGTGCTGTAATGTAAATTCTGACATTGCTCGTGTCAGTCACTAATCTACCTCCTTCAGTTCATGTCAAGATGATACATGACAATGCTCAACAACTGTCATCTCAGCTTTAAATAGACCTACATTTTCTCAACTTTACAATTAATTTTTTTGTTTAGAATCTGGTGACATTTTTAACAATGTGAACAAATAATTCACTCTAGTATATTCAAAGCAAGTGCTGATTTTAAAATGTTCTCTTTGAAAATTAAGCAAAAAGATTAATAGTTCTAATTGAATTATAAAACAATTTATTATAGAAAGAAAATTGATCAAACTTGCATTTTGAAAAAATTTGAGTTGGACTTTTATAGACTTCAAAATTTTAAGTGCATTTTTAAAGCATAACTTTACAATGTTTAACAATATATAAGTTAATTAGAGAGGCTCTATTTCAACTTGAACCTTCCCCAAGTTATATAACTGAGTATTTGGACATATCTTACTTTTTCCAGTACATGTATCCTTTTAATAGTTTTCCTTCTATTTCCTTTTCTTTGCAATCTCTTCCTATATCCATTGTTAATTTTTTTTAATCTTTCATTCTTTTTTCTGTATCTTTCCTTATACTTCTTCTTAGACTCTCTTTTTCTTCAATCTCCTGAGTTACCTCTTTAATTGGCCTTAAAGTTAAAATATTTCAAATTGATCTAGTTAAGTCATTTGCCTCTTTTTCTCCTTCAGCCTACAGAAGTTTTGAAATGCATGTCAGGACTTTTTCCCTTTCATTTCTCCTAATACAGTTATTTCTGTGTCCTTCTAAATTTCCTGTTTCTAATCTATACTTCTTAGTTCCTTTTATTTCTGTTGTCCCACGCTTATTTTAATTTTCTCCTGTATTTCCCCAAACATTCTCAAAGATTAATGGAATTCCTATTTATATATGTGTGTGTGTGTGTGTGTGTGTATCTCCTGAACACTTGTGATGGAAATTCCCTGAAATTAAAACAAAAACTTAAAAAAAATGAATGACAAAATAACTGAATTGTTTTGATAGCCATGCTTATTATAGTAACTTTCATGATTTAAAAGAAACAAAATATTTTTAATGTGCTGAAGTATTCTGAAAACGGTTGCTAAAGTCAGTTAAGTTCTTCACAGAGAGTTTTTATTTATGTAAAATCCCATGGATGGAGGAGCCTGGTAGGCTGCAGGTCTGACACGACTGAGCGACTTCCCTTTCACTTTTCACTTTCATGCATTGGAGAAGGAAATGGCAACCCACTCCAGTGTTCTTGCCTGGAGAATCCCAGGGACGGGGGAGCCTGGTGGGCTGCCGTCTATGGGGTCGCACAGAGTCGGACACGACTGAAGCGACTTAGCAGCAGCAGCAGCAGCAATACCAGCTAGACTATGTATAAAAGGACCTGCTTGAAGATGTTGCCAGGACAACATGGGATCAGTTTCTAAGCCAGTCTAGAAGAGTGGAAGAGTACTCAAATCTTTACGGCTGTAAAGGTGGACTATGAAGATGCTCTCCTACAATGAGCAAACTGATAGTATACTCAATTTCCACACTTGAGCTTTATACAGCTCTGATACACAAATACCTCCTTCACTTTTTGTCTCCCAGCATTGCCCTCAATACCACCTCCAGACACATCTTTCTGATGTGTAACTTGAGTTACACCACTTACATGCTTCTAAAACCTCCAACGTTTCCATCCATGCCTGTCAATAAAGTTCATTTTTAAAAGATGTTCTGTAATCTGGCTCTAATCTACCTTTCTATCCAATCTGTCTTTGTGACCCTATACACCAGTGAAGTGGGGAATATATTCTTATATCCCCAGCAAAATTAGACTTTCAACTCTGCCATTGTTTGCATTATCTCCACCAAGTGCTCTCCTCTCAACTTGGATATATCTGAACTCTACTTGTTCATTAAGAATCAGCTTTTTGAAAACTTCCTGGATTCCAACTAACTGAAATAGTGTTTTCTGCCTCTGAACTTTCATGATACATTTATTGTACTGTGTTCTGGGTGCGTGTGTACTTTTAATTTCCACTATCAGACTCTAGGTGACACTGTTAGTTGCTTAAGTGAAAAGAGACTCCTGCCTGATTCATCTGAGTATCTACCACTATGTTTCCGATGTACTTTATATTAGGTAAGATTCATGTGTAGTTGATAAATGATTGAATAAATATGTCTCTAAAATTATTATAATAATATATAAGGAATTATATGAGATAATGTAAAGTGTTTTATGCCCAAAGTACCTTGAACCCTTTCTTTATGAATGTGTCTCAAAGAATAGTGGCAGGCCTACATTGGTAGGGGACATCTCATAACCTGATTAGCACTGCTCTCTGGCAGGAGAATAAACTGTTGAGAAAAAAAAAAAGAAACTGTATAAAAACATCTTTCTATGGAAATGAATCACTTGATTATTGACTTTTATGACGTCCCCCCATCCCCAGTACTTGTATACTTCTTTCTTGGAGTCAGCTTATGTCGTATCTTGGCAATAGACTAGATTCTTCTTCCCCTGTCCCTGCTCGTTCTTAAGCAAGGTGGTGAGAGATCAAGGCTGAGCCTCTTTTACTCTCTCCTGAAGACTTCCTGTCCACACCCTGATTTCTGACCTTGATCCTTCTGTTGGTACAAAATCTAGTTTCTTTTTAGGATAAAAAGAATCATGTGACAGGGGGAGGGTTGAGAGAAAATAAACAGAATCCTCTCCACTGCACCCCACTCCAAGCCACAGAGAGATATATTAATAAAAGAAGCCTCCAGAAGGTGATTAGATCATTATTGCTGCTTCATAATATACACGATCAGGTCCTTGGGACCTACACTCTGGCATTTCTGACATTGGCTCATCATCTTGATTCCTGATTCCTGTGTGTTTATCTGGAACCTCTTTTCTGCATTTGCGTCGCCTTCAATTCTTCAAGCCTGACCCTACTTATCTGATGAAGCTGTGACTATTCAAGTTGTGCAAAAATAGGTCCTGTTGTTATTGTCCATATTTGTAATCAGACCATGACTTGTTGATAAACGAGGAACACAGAGATTATCAGATTGCAGCATCCGCTACCTTCATGATTCTACATGATTCACTTCCTACTTTTTATTCTCATGAAGAATACTTCCTTTGCACTTTGAGTATTTCCAGTCTAGTGCCAAGTTTTTCACATTTAACACATATTTAAAAATATTTTTAAGCACATTTTAATTATAGTAAGTCAATACAGACCAAATAATGTAGAATGGCATTATATTAACTCCAGTTTCTTTGAAGATCAAGAATAGTTAGATCTCTTCCTGTTCATGAAGATTGATAGCAAATATTAGCCATAATGTCTTTATTTGATGGCTTTCTCTATGTGTTATCATTTTCTTTTTGTTTCAAAGCATATCAAAGTCATTGTGTCCTCTTTCCTCTTCTACCTCTACTAGGAGGAACACTTAGGAGACCAGCAATGTGTCACTGTCTCCTGAATATCTCCTTTCTTTGTCGTGATAAAGTACCGCCATTACCAAAAAAATGTATGTGTGTATATATATATATATATATATATATATATGTATATATATGTATATACATATATATATACAAGTTACTCCTAGCTTCATTTTATTGATTTGAAATATGTCACATGGAAATGAAGGCCACGCATTGCATCTGTTAAACAGCTTTGAAAAAAACCTTCTGAGATTGAGACACAGAAAATAATATAACCTTGTTTCAATTGCAATTTTATGACGTAAGGAAAGTGACCTTCAAACTGGCACTTCTGTTTTACTGATTCAAATGTGCTAGGTTATAATCCTGGAAGTAACTACTACATGGCTCTTTTTCCTTTTTTTCTTTGGGGCAAAAATTAGAGAAAAAAAGTTTTACTGTTAAGGAGAGCTTATAAGCAGAAAACAAATTTTTAAAAAAGAATCAATAAATTTTTTAAAAATTAGAGACAACAGAATTTATCAGGTGAGTATTTGCATATCAGAGTAAACCAAAAACAAATATTCTTTTAAAATATCCTTTGGTAGTAGTTGAGAGTTATTCCAACTTATTTTCCATGATCTCTGAAAGAGGGTATCATAACACCTTTGAAATATTTGTTGTTAATTTGTATAATTTACATACTGAGTGCCATATGATTGATAAATGTTCTCCTGATCATTTTTGGTCATCTGACATTTAAGGAACCTGTAGAGTGGCTTATTGACTTGTTCTTCATATGTGGAACCTGACATTGATGTCACTAAGAAATTTTCCAATTTTTGGCTGTAATAGTAAAATAAACACTTTGTTTTTCTCTTAAACTAATATAAAGCTCTTCTATGATATTGAGTGTGGGCATCCCTGGTGGCTCAGTGGTAAAGACCCTGCCTGCCAATGCAGGAGACGTGGGTTAGATCCCTGAATTGGGAAGATCCCCTGGAGAAGGAAATGGCAACCCACTCCAGTATTCTTGCCTGGGAAATCCCATGGGCAGAGGATCCCATAATCCCATGGGGTCACAAAAGAGTCAGATATGACTTAGCTACTAAACAAAAAGAATGTCAAAGGTCACTTGACCTATGTCTCAAATGTAGCTAGTGGGAAAATTTTCATTAAGTACTCAATAGCATTGTTGTTCGGAGAAAGCAATGGCAACCCACTCCAGTATTCTTGCCTGGAAAATCCCATGGATGGAGGAGCCTGGTAGGCTGCAGTCCATGGGGTCACTAAGAGTCGGACACGACTGAGTGACTTCACTTTCACTTTTCACTTTCATGCATTGGAGGAGGAAATGGCAACCCACTCCAGTGTTCTTGCCTGGAGAATCCCACCAACGGGAGAGCCTGGTGGGCTGCTGTCTATGGGGTCGCACAGGGTCGGACACGACTGAAGCGACTTAGCAGCAGCAGCAGCAGCATTGTTGTTATTGTTTGGTCACTAAGTCTTATCTGACTCTTTTGTAATACCATGGACTGTAGCCCTCCAGCCTCCTCTGTCCATGGTATTTCCCAGGCAAGAATACTGGAGTGGATTGTGATTTCCTTCTCCAGGGGTCTTCTAAACCCAAGGATTGAACCCGCATCTCCTGCATTGGCATGTATATTCTTTATCACTGAGCCACTAGGGAAATCATGATTTTGATGTAATATATAATAGATAGATAGATAGATAGATGTGTGTTCAGTTCAGTCACTTAGTCGTGTCCAACTCTTTGCGACCCCATGGACTGCAACACACCAGGCCTCCCTGTCCATCACCAACTCCTGGAGTTTACTCAAACTCATGTCCATTGAGTCATTGATGCCATTCAACCATCTCCTCCTCTGTTGTCCCCTTCTCCTCCTGCCCCCAATCTTTCCCAGCATCAGGGTCTTTTCAAATGAGTCATCTCTTCACAATAGGTGGCCAAAATATTGGAGCTTCAGCTTCTATATCAGTCTTTCCAATGAATATTCAGGACTAATTTCCTTTAGGATGGACTGGTAGGATCTCCTTGCTGTCCAAGGGACTCTCAAGAGTCTTCTCCAACACCACAGTTCAAAAGCATCAATTCTTCGGCACTCAGCTTTCTTTATAGTCCAACTCTCACATCCATACTTGACCACTGGAAAAACCATAGCCTTGACTAGATGGCCTTTGTTGGCAAAGTAATGTCTCTGCTTTTTAATATGCTGTCTATGTTGGTCATAACTTTCCTTCCAAGGAGTAAGTGTCTTTTAATTCATGGCTGCAGTCACCATCTGCAGTGATTTTGGAGCCCCCAAAAATAAAGTCAGCCACTGTTTCCACTGTTTCTCCATCTATTTGCCATGAAGTGATGGGACGGTATGCCATGATCTTTGTTTTCTGAATGTTGAGCTTTAAGCTGATTTTTTCAGTCTCCTCTTTCACTTTCATCAAGAGGCTCTTTAGTTCTTCTTCACTTTCTGCCGTAAGCGTGGTGTCATCTGCGTATCTGAGGTTATTGATATTTCTCCTGGCAATCTTGATTCCAGCTTGTGCTTCCTCCAGCCCAGCATTTCTCATAATGTACTCTGCATATAAGTTAAATAAGCAGGGTGACAATATACAGCTTTGACATACTCCTTTTCCTATTTGGGACCAGTCTGATGTTCCATGTCCAGTGCTAACTGTTGCTTCTTGACCTGCATACAGATTTCTTAAGAGGCAGGTAAGGTGGTCTGGTATTCCTATCTCTTGAAGAGTTTTCCAGTTTATTGTGATCCACACAGTTAAAGGCTTCGGCATAGTCAATAAAGCAGAAATAGATTTTTTTTCTGGAACTCTCTTTCTTTTTTTGATGATCCAACGGATTTTGGCTATGTGATCTCTGGTTCCTCTGCCTTTTCTGAATCTCGCTTAAGCATCAGGAAGTTCACAGTTCATGTACTGTGGAAGCCTGGCTTGGAGAATTTTGAACATTACTTTACTAGCATATGAGATGAGTGCAATTGTGTGGTAGTTTGAGCATTCTTTGGCATTGCCTTTGGCTTGGATTCTAGTCCTGTGGCCACTGCTGAGTTTTCCAAATTTGCTGGCATATTGAGTGAAGCACTTTCACAGCATCTTCTTTTAGGATTTTAAATAACCCAACTGGAATTCCATCAGCTCCACTAGCTTTGTTCTTAGTGATGCTTCCTAAGGCCCACTTGACTTCGAATTCCAGGATATTTGGCTCTAGGTGAGTGATCACACCATGATGATTATGCGGATCATGAAGATCTTTTTTGTACAGTTCTTCTGTGTATTCTTGCCACCTCTTCTTATTATCTTCTGCTTTTGTTAGGTTTATATCATTTTTGTCCTTTACTGTGTCCATCTTTGCATGAAATGTTCCCTTGGTGCCTCTAATTTTCTTGAAGAGATCTCTAGTCTTTCCCATTCTATTGTTTTCCTCTATTTCTTTGCATTAATCATTGAGGAAGGCTTTCTTATCTCTCCTTGCTATTCTTTGGAACTCTGCATTCAAATGGGTATATCTTTCCTTTTCTCCTTTGCTTTTTGCTTCTCTTCTTTTCACAGCTATTTGTAAGGCCTCCTCAGACAGCCATTATGGTTTTTTGCATTTCTTTTTCTGGGAGATGGTATTGCTCCCTGTCTCCTGTACAGTGTCACTAACCTCTGTCCATAGTTTTTAGGCACTCTGTCTATCAGATCTAGTCCCTTAAAACTATTTCTCACTTCTACTGTATAATCGTTAGGGATTCAATTTAGGTCATACTTGAATGGTCTAGTTGTTTTCCCTACTTTCTTCAATTTAAGTCTGAATTTGGCAATAAGGAGTTCATGATCTGAGCCACAGTCAGCTCCCAGTCCTTTTTTTGCTGACTATAGAGCTTCTCCATCTTTGGCTGTGAAGAATATAATCAATCTGATTTCAATGTTGACCATCTGGTGATGTCCATTTGTATACTTATATATTCATATATATATATGTTTTAATATATATACCTAATGAACCATTATAGCCTACCACTAATGCTATATTCCAGATATTATTAAGATCAATAATCGGAGAAGGTAATGGCACCCCACTCCAGTACTCTTGCCTGGAAAATCCCATGGACAGAGAAGCCTGGTAGGCTGCAGTCCATGGGGTCACTAAGAGTCTGACAAGACTGAGTGACTTCACTTTCACTTTTCACTTTCATGCATTGGAGAAGGAAATGGTAACCCAATCCAGTGTTCTTGCCTGGAGAATTCCAGGGACAGGGGAGCCTGGTGGACTGCCGTCTATGGAGTCACACAGAGTTGGACAAAACTGAAGTGACTTAGCAGCAGCAGCAGCAGGATGCTCATATCAAGAATTCCGTGTTGTCCATGATTTTATCATGGACATATATTTGCTTAAAATTGTAATGAACTTTGTATAAGAATTTAAGTGTAGAACTAAGACAACATTGATGATTCAAGGTGAAAACCTAGTTATGGCTGAAATTGTAATATAATCATGGAAAAAAGATGTGGATATGAATCTGTACTTAAGTTACCCTGGTAACTGTCATAGCACCCTATTCTTTCTTCGTTAGTATTCACAACTATAGTCAGCCATCATGCCCATCTGTAAATGTTCTAATGGAGACTTTAGCATAAACATTTGATACATTCATCAAATGTCTTATACTCAGTAAATAGCAACTGATAAATCCCAAAGTAACTTTCACTGGACAAGAGAAAAAATTCAGGCAAATACTAATATTTAAGAAAAAAAGAAGAAAACCCACTTAAACTGTGTTTTAATTTGCAAAAGTGTCCTTTGTTTAAAGTATCTAACCTCTTTTGGCTTTAAGATGCTTCTCACAAGTTGAATGTTTATGCATGATTTTAACTGGTTTTTTTTTTTTTTTTTTCTGTATATTTCAAGTTAAACAAAATCCATGAGACTTGGAAGTACAGTCTATGCTGAGTGAAGTGTTCTAATGACAGTGTTAGGGTTTCAGTGTAGCACAGACTCAGGGAAAGGTTTCACAGGCAACTTGATCAAGACTGCACAGCAAAGACATACGTTTATCCTTTATTTAGGATGACAAAAACTTAAACATATCTTTCAGTACTGTCTCTCTTTTTCTCACACAGATAGACTGTATATCAGTAATCTGGACACCAAGTTATTTAAAGCTATTATTTAGTACCATAATAAGTAGTAATTTAAATACAAGGTAAAATTACCACATTGTCTTGTTTACTACTGATGTTAATTTTAAACTGACGTTCAGTGCTCCCCAAAAAGGCAGCCTATGATTTGTTATCATTAAACTGTCAACTCTGCCTTGAGTTGGAAATAGATTCACACTACAGTACTTACAGCATATCACCTTATTTTCTATCAGTCCAAAAAAAAAAAAAAAAAATCTAGAGTCGGTTTAATTGTGTCTGTGCTATTTTTCTATTAACTGTTTCATGCATTTTTCCTGGCCTTTTAATTGCAGTTTAATAGTGGTCATTAACACATTAAGGGGTGTTAGAAGAACATTTGAAGTCCTCTTGACTTCTACCAAAGTTGACACTTCAATGCTAGAGTAATTTCAGCTATTCATTTATTTAATAGTGACCTATGCAAATGTGGAACCATGTCATTTTACAAATTGACTGTAATAATTAACTAGAAAGGCAGGGTAAAATGAAACAGGTTATAATTAGAATATAACTGCTACAGTATTACGTCAGCTAGAATAAAATAATCTCAAATGATTAAATTGGTTTCAATTATTAAGAATCAGTTTAATGTACCCACTGTTCTGATTTTTACATTTCTCTTTTTTGTGTGCATTAGATGTCACCTCATACAATTTATGTATTTTATTCATCTTGGTAAAACAGGCGTTACAGAAGTTTAATTAAGTAGTAAAAGACTTCACATTATTCTGCTGAATTCTAAATTAGTTTTAGAAACTAGTCAGAGTGCATGCTACATACTACTCAGGATCATTTCAATTAGCTGTATCTATTAAGCCACTCAAAATTCCCTTTACACAGTAAATATATGTAACATGTCACTAGCCATCAGAATATGTATTTTAATCACATAATTATCACAACTTTCCCAACTGGTTCTTGGATGCATCATCTTTATATCTTTTTTTTAAAAATAGGGTAACAACTATCTTTCTAACATTCCAAGAATTTCCCGCAGTCAGGACTCCTGTATGCTTGGCGGTAGGTCAGGCTTCGTGGCCATATGGCACAGAGTCTCTGCAGCCAGATGGACCCCACACTTCAGTCAGTGTTCTGCTCTTGCTGTATTGAAATTCTTAAGATTTTTGAACAGTGTTGCATTTTCCTCTTATTCTGAGCCCTACAAATTATGTAGCTAGTCCTGCTTGAAAGATCTTGTACGGAAACATAATAGCTTGTTCATCTTTGGTCACATATTCAACATTCTGCTCATCATTTTCCTGATTATTAGGGATTGACGCTTCTTAACATGTGACTTCAAGAAATTTTGTCATGAAGCAGTGTTTATAAGGAGGATATCTACTTAGCCAGTGAAATTAACCAACAACCTTGGTAATCAATAGAGCCCAAATAATCACAGCCAGATCATTTCCTAATATGTGGACTGTATTTTAATTAGCACCTTTATATCCCAGTATATTTATATACGTGTGTGTGCGTGTGTGTGTGTGTATATATATATATATATTGGTTTTAGTTATTAATTTCTTTGTGAAACAAAGAAGCTATATAACAATGGTGTTAAAGCCAATGCTATTTGAAAAATGTTCAAGTTCAGATTGTATGACTTTCTGTGACACATTTCCAAAAAATTTGTTTCCAGCCAGTATCTATCTCCAAGTTCTAGGATATCCTTTATCCTCTAGGAATCTAAGATGACGCCTGAGTAGTTTAAAATTCATTTTTTAATAAAGATGAACTCTGGTATTCTCAACATATAGATGTTTTTGTCTCAAAGTCTGGATTTTTATACAGAAAACACTTTATTCTATGATGGTATGTTGTTGATATTTTTTCTCTTTTCTATTACATCTCCTTTTATTCAAATTGATCCTGACAGCTTTAGAACTTTGGTCATTTAAGAAGGCAGTTAAGAAAATTTGCATACTATGATCAGTTAAGGCACTAGTTAAAAATGCAGATCCCTACTGAAGTTAAAGTCTTGTTAATCTTTTCACTTTTTTGTGTGTGATTTGTTCTGCTTACTTCAGGACTTTCTTGGGAGCATTTAATAATGATTTTGTAGCATACTGCTGGGAGAAGGCAATGGTACCCCACTCCAGTACTCTTGCCCGGAAAATCCCATGGATGGAGGAGCCTGGTAGGCTGCAGTCCAGGGGTCGCTAAGAGTCAGACACGACTGAGCGACTTCACTTTCACTTTTCACTTTCATGCATTGGAGAAGGAAATGGCAACCCACTCCAGTGTTCTTGCCTGGAGAATCCCATGGACGGAGATGCCTGGTAGGCTGCAGTCCATGGGGTCTCGCAGAGTCAGACAGGACTGAAACGACTTAGCAGCAGCATACTGCTATATATCCAGGTGGGTTATTTATTATGCTTGTATGGCTTTTGTGCCTTGAGGAGGTCTCTTCAAAAGACCAAGACAGGGTTTACTCAGAATAAAGGTGAAGTCCTCCTTCCGCCTGTAATTCAGTATTAACTGAAATCTGTTCTATCCTGGAATTCTGAGGATATTTCCAATGGTTAGAATTTATAGTATGGAGAATTGTAAAGATACTATTATCCAGAAAATGGTAATCTGATATCTACAAATATATTATGAAACAGTTTTAAGAATTAAGGATGATTACAACATTGTTTGTTAATCAGCTACACCCCAATACAAGGTAAAAGTTTAAAAAAAGAGCTAAAGATGCTCCAGAACTGACTAAACAATCTAAACATTGGATAAAGATTAGCATATCCCTTATATGAAGACTTTTTTTTTTAACGTTCATCCCCAAAGCTTTTAATCTTGATTTATATGAAGTTATGAATCTGGGAATAACATCAGACACACCCCAAAATCAAACTGATTCATTGAGGTACTTTCCTAAAAACTTAGATCCCATCTTGAAGGAAGGTGACTTTTCTTCCCAAGACTTGGAGACCAAGCATTTTCTGCCATCTGCACTGTTGTAATTCATTCATATACATCAGTTCAACAATTTTTAGCAGCAATAACCCATCCTAACCTTTTAACAATAGAAAATAATATATCCAACTAGTTTTCAGATTTATCTGACTTTCCCTTTATCTGTTTAAGCTGAATATTGAGTCAAAAATGCAATATATTCAAGGCACTATGAGGTCAACTGGGTATGAAGAAAAAAATACTTATTCTGAAGAGAATAGCGATAATTTAGAAAAAAAAGCCATTTAGGATTTGAAAGAATGCCTTGAGCTTGAAAATCACTTCTATTTTTTCCAAATGGAATTAGAGTTCTTTATTATAACATAATTGTAATTAATATTGTACAGTTGTAATAATATAATTATTATTAATTACATTTTCCAAATGTAATTAAAATCCATTGCTTGGAACAAAGGCAATCACTGGATTACAATTATCTGTATTTCTAAAAGAAACAATTTGTATGGCAGGTTTCAGTTACATGGTACAAATAACCAGATACTGTATGTCTTATAGTTATTAATTCACATACCTGGAATAATAGTAAACACAGGTAATATATGCACATTTTATTCTAGAAGACAATTTTTAAAGATCTGTCTTTAATACATTTTTAATTTAGCTGGTGATTAAAAAAATACCATTCATTTAGATTCGTTTCTATATTTATGTGTGACATCTTGAATGACACATATTTAACTTTCCAGAATCATATATATCATAATATATCACAAACAGCATCATTAACATTTCAAATGGGGGTTACTTCTGTATTCATGAGTTAGAATTTAATAGTAGATTAAATGTAATTGCAAGTGCATTCTCCTAATAGACCTACAAAGTTGTCAATTAAATGTTATTAATGGAGGTTAAATTTTCTATGCGTTTAGAGACAATGTCAAATTTCAAATTCCAAGGTTTTCACTAACTTCACCCACATATTTTATTCTACTTTTTAAAAACCTCAGTTTATGTAGTGATAGAATGGACTGATTAAAGGTTCTCTTCATGATAAATAACAGTAAAATATTGTAACTCTGTTGTAGTTGATTTAACCAAAAAATGGGAAATAAACTAAGGACTCGGCAGTCTTTTTATACCCTCTTTGGTTTCCACTGTCCTCGACTGCTTATCGGTGGTTCTCTATTTAAGATGTTAGCTATTAATGAAGGTATTATAATTGAAAAGATATTTATACGGATGGAGAGCCAATAATTTTCCAATTTTCCATTAAAAAGTAAGGAAAAAATTTCTTAACAGACAAATCTATCTTGGTAAAAGTTTCAGTCTTAGCATAATATCATAGTCAGAGAAATAGTACAGTAACCAAAAACCTAAACATAAATATTTAAAATCTTTACTCTGTGTCTCCAAATGGCAGCAGGAAAAGTAAATTCTTGACCTGCTCTCAGCAATCTTTATATGTCAAAGTTCTCACTAGGTAACTACCCAGGCCACTCCGCAGCCTCGCTCACTTTATTATGCAGACAGTAGATCAATTTAATCTTTATGTGTCTCCTTTTAGAGTAATCCCCCTACACAAATTTTCAACAACAAAAAAAATGTAGAGAACTCACCTAGCAAAGGGGAATCTTCCTCTTCAGAACCTTTTCTTAAGAGTGGGGAAGGGAAAGGGAAGGGATGATTACAGATAGTACATAAATAAGATTATCTGCCTAACAATTTTCCTCCTGGTTGATAAATCTTTAGCTCTACCAACAGCACTTGCGATATACTTTCCACCACCTTTTCCTCCATTAATGCTGCATTAGTGAGCTTGCCTGCTGCCCCATTAGCCCTTGTAGCAAAAACCTGGCTCTGGAATGCAGACAAGCTCTACCGTCTCTGCCCTGTAACAGGTTGGAGGTCTGTTCACTAGGTAAGTACTCTTACAGCCACTGACTGCTAACAGAAGCAAAGGTGGAACTGTCCTAAACTACCAAATACTTGGGTACTTACCCATCACCAAGTATTTGTATAATCTTGCTGGAATCACTAAATTTGTACTTTCTTTCCTGGACAACGCAAAGTACCAAAGGGTGAGTAGCTGAAGAGTAACCATGATCTACCTGTTACTGACCAACAGATCGAACCTGGGTCTCCTACATTGTAGGCAGATTCTTTACCATCTGAGCTAACAGGGAACCCCATTACTCACCAGCCATGGAGAGTGAATCAGGCTCTAATCTGAGCCTGACTCTGTCTGGGGTGCTGTTCTCTGAAAGGGAAATAAGGAAGCCATTTCTTGCTATTCACCAAGACTGTGTCTATTGGAATATGTCTAATGCCATAGTTCTTGTCTGAGTTTTCTTATTTTATCTTATACTGATGTAATAGCTTCTTACTTTCTTCATGCTGAAGGAACTTCACCAACAGCAAAGATTCAAGATGTCTTTCTGGTGGTGAGGGAGTCTAATTCTTCAGATAACTCCCTCAGAAATGCATCCAGAGAAAAAGACAATTTATTGCTTGGTAATAACAGTATGGCTCAGTGGTAAAGAATCTGCCTGCCAATCAGGAGATGCGAGTTTGATCCCTGGGTTGGAAAGATTACCTGGAGAAGGAAATGAGAACCCACTCCAGATTCTTGCATTGTCTGGGAAATCCTATGGCCAGAGGAACCTGGGGGGCTACCGTCCATGGGGTCACAAAGAGTCAGACACCACTTAAAGTGACTAAGCAACAACACTAGAGTAGTTGTTGCTACTAACAACACTAGTAGCTAGAGTATCAGCATTTCCACAGGGAAGTGGGAAGAGGGTCAGATGATTCTTCCCATGCAGTTGGGAGTCTTACAGGAGAGAAATCCTGAGCCAGGGCACCCAGATATGTTATGATGGAAAGTAGCATGCCTGACTTTGCCCCAGAGGGATGGAAACATTATTTTGTTAGTAATGAATGGTAAACAAACCTGCCCTTAGCTCCAGAGGGAGATGCTATCTCTATCTTGGAAGGTTGTTCATTTTACAAGCATTCTTGAAAAGATAGTCTATAACAAGTAGAGCCAGTGCTTCTATTCACAAGACAAACCAAAACACAAGAGACCCCTAGAGGATGTTCTCAAAACCCTATTATTTTCTTCTTTGATATAGAAATATTATTCTTATCCCCTTCATTTTTCTTACTTACTAATTATTTCACACTGTTTTCAAAATTATGTTTTTCTCAGCACTTATTTTTTAGAATGATGATGATTGTTAGAGCAGGAAACAAAAATTAGTATATATAATTTCCGTAAAAATAGAATATTAGAGCTACAAAATACATACGTATGTATGTGACATTGTATAGCATGTATACAATATTATATGCATACTAAACACAAAATGAGCAACAAACTGCCTCATTTTAAATGAAATAAGAACAAACCTAATTTTTATGGTTATGCATTTTCAAGTCAAGAAATGTATCATGAAATTTTTGATTAAAATATATATGTACTACAGTTAATTTTTAAAATGATATATAAACATGCTTATAATGTTATCATGTATCTCCTGTGATATAGTTCTAACATTATGCTCCATTAGGAGATGATAAAGATAGAAATGGAGAAAAAGAATATACTAGTATCTGAAAGGCCAAGAATGCTGCTGTCAGAGATAAAGCTAAAAAGCAGTTCTTTAAAGGGTTTTTTCCCCTCAGGTATACTCTGATACAATTTGTGTAAAAGGATGTAATCATATCTAGTGAGCTGAACAGCAAAGACCAGGGTGGATTTGATTTTGGTGCCCTGAACACCTGCTATTTATTTTCCTTTCGAAATCATATTAATCTATGTAATTACCTATATAATTAAAAGAATCACAGTGTGCCAAATGAAATGCAGTTTTAAGTGATTACATAAATAAAATAATTTATATTGTTAAATTTTGTAAACAAAATGATTTAAAAAAATGAGACATATTGTATTATTGGTATTCAAATAACTGGAATTTTTTAGTAGTAAATCACTTAGGTTTTCTGAGTGTTTTTTTGAAATAAATAAAAGTACAAAAGACCCTGATGCTGGGTAAGATTGAGGGCATGAGGAGAAAGGGGCAACAGAGGATGAGGATGATTGGATGGCATCACTGACTCAACGGAGTTGAGCAAACTCTGGGAGATAGTGAAGGACAGGGAAGTTTGGTGTGCTGCAGTTCATGGGGTCAGAGAGTCAGACATGACTTAACAACTGAACAACAAATTGTCTGGTGTTTTTTTTGTTGTTGTTTGTTTTTTTTAATCAGCTATGTCTAAATAAAAGCAGTGACTCATGTTGTTTTGGTCAAAATTATTTTGGGTACATACCATCATAATCATAAAAAAGTTCACAGATTTGAAGAATATTCTGCTCTGAAGAAAAGCCACAGAGAATACTTCTAAGTATTTAATGGGAAGAACATACTTACATTTCAAAATATAATGACAAATATATGTTGACTTCATTATGAGCACAGTAGAATGTGCATAATACTCATATCTCTTCATCAGTTTTAGACACCAGCTAATGGGGAAGCCAAGGGAAAATACAGGGCCACAGCAGGAGAATAAAAAGTACTGGCCTGAGTAAATTAATACTCATAGGATTGGGTAAAAAACAGCCACATTGTAAACCACAGTTAAAACTTCCTAATATTACATTTCTTTCACTATTAAAACATATTCTTTTGCTGTCTGTTGGTTTGTTTTAAGATTAAGACTTTTGGCCATTTTAATTTAAACAAGGGACTTAACTTAAAGAAGGGACTTCCCAGCTGGCACTAGTGATAAAGAACCCGCTTGCCAATACAGGAGACTTAAGAGACATGGTTCAATCCCTGAGTCGGGAAGATCCCTGGAGGAGGAAATGACAATCCACTCCAGTATTCCTGAATGGAGAATCCCATGGACAGAGGAGCCTGGCAGGCTACAGTCCATAGGGTCGCAAAGAGTTGGACACAACTGAAATGACTTAGCAGCAGCTAACTTGAAAACTTAAAAATATCCATTGAGATACAGGTTACATATAACAAAGCATACCTAATTTAAGTATATCATGATTTCATAGATTTTGATAAAGGTACACACTCATATATACTCTGCTACAACCAAAATATGGGTATTTCTTTCACTCCAGCAAAAGTTTCTTTGTGTTCTTTGGCAGTCAATCACCTTCCTCTTACTCCTAACTCTAAGCAACCACTGTTCTGCTTTAAGTCACTATAGATCATTTTGCTTGTTCTAGAATATCTTGCAGTGAAATCACATATCCATTCTTTTGTATCTGGCTTCATTTGCTCAGTGTGATGGTTTTTGGATTCCTCCAGCTTGATGGGGTAATCAATAGTTATTAAAAAAAAAATCACTAAGTAGTACTCTGTTGCATGAATTGTATGAATATACAAAAATTTACTTATTTATCTGTTTAGCTTATGATGGATGTTTGAGTTGTTTTCCAGTGTGGTACAATTTTGAACAAATGTGCTATGAATACTTCAGTTCAGTCGCTCAGTCATGTCCGACTCTGCAACCCCATGAATCGCAGCACGCCAGGCCTCCCTGTCCATCACGAACTCCCAGAGTTCACCCAAACTCATGTCCATTGAGTTGGTGATACCATCCAGCCATCTCATCCTCTGTCATCCCCTTCTCCTCCTGCCCTCAATCCCTCCCAGCATCAGGGTCTTTTCCAATGAGTCAGCTCTTCCCATGAGGTGGCCAAAGTATTGGAGTTTTAGCTTCAGCATCAGTCCTTCCAATGAACACCCAGGACTGATCTCGTTTAGGATGGACTGGTTGGATCTCCTTGCAGTCCAAGGGACTCTCAAGAGTCTTCTCCAACACCACAGTTCAAAAGCATCAATTCTTTGGTGCTCAGCTTTCTTCACAGTCAACTCTCAAATCCATACATGACTACTGGAAAAACCATAGCTTTGACTAGACGGACCTTTGTTGGCAAAGTAATGTCTCTGCTATTTAATATGCTCTCTAGGTTGGTCATAACTTTCCTTCCAAGGAATAAGCATCTTTTAATTTCATGGCTGCAATCACCATCTGCAGTGATTTTGGAGCCACAAAAAATAAAGTCTGACACTGTTTCCAGTTTCCCCATCTATTTCCCATGAAGTGATGAGACCAGATGCCATCATCTTAGTTTTCTGAATGTTGAGCTTTAAGCCAACTTTTTCACTCTCCTCTTTCACTTTCATCAAGAGGCTTTTTCGTTCCTCTTCACTTTCTGCCATAAGGGTGGTGTCATCTGCATATCTGAGGTGATTGATCTTTCTCCCAGAAATCTTGATTCCAGCTTGTGCTTCTTCCAGCCCAGCGTTTCTCATGATGTACTCTGCATATAAGTTAAATAAGCAGGGTGACAATATACAGCCTTAACTCACTCCTTTTTGTATATGTATTTTTGTGGACTTATATTTTAGCTCTTCAGGGTAGATTGCTGTATTATGTAGTACACATATATTTAACTTTGTAAGAAAGTGCCAAAGAGTTCTCCAAAGTGATTGTGTCATTTTATACTGGCATATGTTGTGTATGGAAGTTTTCACTGCTTTCCATCTGTGCTAATACTAAAGATTGTCAGTTTGTTTTAATTTATGAGTGTAAGAAGGTATCTCAGTGTGGTTTAATTTTCATTTCTTAGATGACTAATGATGAAGAGCAACTTTCCAAGCGGTTTATTGGCCACTGATATCCTTTTCTTTGTAAAGCACTTTGTCTATTTTTAATTTAATTGGGATTTTTGTCTTTTTATTATTGTGTCATAAGGGGTTTCTTAAGAAATATATTCTGGACACAAATTTTTTCTCCGATATGTGTATTATAAATATACTTTCCCAGTCTGTAGCTTACCCTTCATTTTCATAATTTTCATGTGAAGAGCAGATAATTTTTAATTTTATAAATTTCAATTTATTAAGTTTTTATGGTTAGTTCTTTTTATGGCCTATTTAATATTTGTCTAGCCACATATCAATTTTTTTCAGATTTATTTTAGAATCTAATACTTTTAGCTTTGTGTTTAGATCTATATTTTATATCAAATGAATGTTTTATTTAGTATAAGGATTGACATATTTATAGTTCTATATAGATATTCATTTGCTTTATCAACTTTTGTTGAAAATACTCTTTGAATAACTTTGGCAACTTTTTCAACTCTCAGTTTCCCAGATAGGAGAGCCACTGGCTCTAAACTATTCTTTTGAATTGAACAACAAGTTTATTCTTACTGTTAAAACATTGTTTCAATTACAGTAGCTCCACTTTAAAAACAACTCTTTACTATTTAAGAGTTTTTTTTTTACTTTTCCTAATACATTTGGAATGAGCTTGCCAAATACTATGAAGAATCCTACCAAGATTATGGTTAAAATTATACTGAATTTATAGTACAGTTTAGGGAGAATTTTGCCATTCTAATTTTATTGAGTCTTCTTTTTTTTTTAATTGAGTCTTCTAATTCATATACATAATATAGCTATTAAGATCTTTGTCTCAATAATCTTTTGTAACAGTTCATACATATTTTGAAAAATTTATGACTAGTATTTTTATGTTTTAGTGTTATTGAAAATGGTATTTTTGAGACTCATTTTTCTGTTGTTTACTCTTAGTATATAGAATACAATTGACTTTTACATACAGATTTTGCATTCCAACAAATAACTAAAAAGCCTTGATAAATTTTTCTTTTAATTATTATAATTTTTCTCCCTAGATTATTTGATTTTAGAAAGCAAATTACAATGAAATCTGTGAATAAAGATAATAAAGACAGTTTGCTTCTTTTTTCAGATCAGTCCTGGATGTTCATTGGAAGGACTGATGTTGAAGCTGAAACTCCAATACTTTGGCCACGTGATGCGAAGAACTGACTCATTTGAAAAGACCCCAATGCTGGGAAAGATTGAGGACAGGAGGAGAAGGGGATGACAGAGGATAAGACAGTTGGATGGCATCACTGACTCAATGGACATGGGTTTGGGTAGGCTTTGGAGTTGGTGATGGACAGGGAGGTCTGGTGTGCTGCAGTTCATGGGGTCACAAAGAGTCGGACACAACTGAGCGACTGAACTGAACTGAACTGATTCCTTGGGTCTTTTTCACACCTTAATTCACTGGAAGACATCCCTCCCACCAAGTTGAGGTAAGAACAGGTATTTTTACTTTGTTCTTAATCTTAAGAACATATTATATGTTTTATAATGAATTGTGACAGTAATTGTAGGTTTTTAGTAGATACTTTATCAATTTTGAAGAGTTACTTTCTATTCCTAGTAATTTTTAAATCAATGATATTCCACATTATCAAATGAAGTTTTCTGCAACAATTCTGATTATGACTTTTCTCCTTCATTCTGTTAATTTCATTCAAATACCTGGAATAAACTCCATTTGGTCATGATGCATATTTCTTTCACCATAATGCTGGATTCAATTGGCTAATATTTTGTTAAAGATTTTGGCATGTATGTATAGGAGCTGTAAGTCTCTAATTTTTCCTTTTTTGCTTTATTTTTGGTCTGATACTACTATCAGAGTCATAGGGTAAAATGTCTAATACAATGTACCAATAAACCCTTGTGTGCGTGCTGTCTTTTGAGTAATATTTTAAATTGTGAATTCAGTTTATTTTGTAAATATAAAACTATTCTGTGTTTCTTAATGCTTTTTGTCTCCATTTGTGTCTTAGGAAGAATTTGCCCTTTTGGTTATAA
Source organism: Bos grunniens (assembly GCF_055505025.1). Lineage (NCBI taxonomy): Eukaryota > Metazoa > Chordata > Mammalia > Artiodactyla > Bovidae > Bos > Bos grunniens. The sequence goes on along the minus strand of NC_141168.1, from coordinate 67,384,682 downwards.
TTTGCCAAATTTTTTGGTATAAAGTTGCTCATAATATTACTCATTATCCTTATAAATTATATAGTATTGGTAGTGATACCTTCTATTACATTTCTAATGTGAACCATTGTGTTATCCAGCTTTTGTCCTTAATGAGTCTATCTATATGTCCATAAATATTGTAGACTGTGAATAGCCTAGCTTTAGTTTAATTGATATGCTATACTGTTTCTCTGCTTTATACTTCCTTAGTTTCTACTCATTTTTATTTTTACTTTCTTTGTATTTACCTTCTGTTTAATTTACTCTTTTTTCCTCCTAACTTCTTAATATGGACACTTAATATCTTTTGATTCTTAAACATCCACATTTCCTCTGGAATATTTAGAGATGTGTTATTTAATTTGGTAGAATTGGGGAATTTTTCAGAAATATTTTTAACCTAATATCAGAATCAACATCATGTCTATCCTGGTTTTGGTTACACATTCCATCTCTAGTACAGTATTGGGATGGACTATAAAAGAATATGAATTTCAGGAAGTAAAGTTCACTAGGGACTGTCTTTGAGGCTAGCTACCACAGTAGCATACATATTCCACACTATGGTTAAAGATGAATTGACCCTTTGTCCTTATATAAGATCTCTATGTCTGAAAATATTTCTTGTTCTGAATTGCACTTTGTCGTATAGTAACATAGAACTCTAGCTTTCTTATGATTAGTGTTTTCATGTTATATGTTTTTTATATACTTTCCCTTGAAAATATGTATATCTTCATATTTTAATTACATTTTTTATGGGCATTATATAATTGGATTGATTTTCAATTCAGTTGTAGACCACTTACAATTAATGTAGTTATTAGTATGATTGAATTTAATTTTACAACATGGTTATTTGTTTTCTTTAGTTCCTACTGCAATTTTCTCATTTTTATTCTTTTTTGCCTTCTAATGATTGATTGTTTTTAGTATTCAATTTTATCTTTATTATTGTCTTTTGTTTAGAAGGTATCTTCAAATATATTATACCAGTTAACATACAATGTAGAATTTTTTCTCTTTCCCCCTCTTCCCTTTTATTGCTATCATGTTTTCTCTGTATGTTATTAATTTCAGATACACTGATACTCTTTTTTTGTCTTTTGCTATAAACAGTCAATTATCTTCTAAAGGAATTTAAAATGAGGGAAAGCTATGTTTTTATTTTCCAAGTATATTTACCGTTTCAGGTACTCTTTGTTTCCTTAGTGTGGATCCAGATTTCTATTTAGGCCATTTATGGATTCAAGTGTCCAATTGGATCATATTCCTTTAATCTAAAGAACATCATTTTTCTGTCTTTGTAGTGCATTTTTGTCTACTGATCTCATCATCTATGTGGATTCTAGGTCTTTTTAAAAAATATATTTTTTTCATCCTTAATATTGTTCATATTTTCTTACTTCTTCACATATCTAGTAATTTTTTATTGGATGCTAGACATTATAATTATTATATTGTTGAGTTCTTAATTTTTTTTGCTGTCTTTAAAGAGTATTTAGTATTATTTTGAAAAATAGTTCAGTTTTCCTGTTGATCAGCTTGGTTATTTGGTTTATTTTTAAGTTTTCTTGTGACAGCTACACTACTGTTTTAACTCGATTCTAGTGCTGCTTTGGCCTTGCTCATGTGAGGTATCTATCAAAGTCCTGAATGTTAATTGAAGTCTTTCTCACTATGACTGGTTAAAATTTAAACATTTCTCAGCCCTGTGTGAGGTCTTAGAATTTTTAGTTCATAATTCCCCATATTAGTTCTTTTTCTAATACTTATGCCCAGCTGCAAGTCATTTCACAGTAGCACATGTGCCTCTGAGAATTCAGGGGGAAAAAACAAATTCTAGGAACTTTATAGAACCATTTATTTGCATATTTCCCTCCTCCCTAATATTGTGCCCCACACAAATTCTGGCCAATTTAGCTTTGCTGAATTCTGAACTTCAATCTTTTTAACTTTGCAAAGCCAATACGTTTGCTTGGGTTCCCCTTTCAGGTTGTGCCTTTAAACAGAAAGTCAGGAAAATTCTAGAATGTATCCCATTTTTCTTTTTTCAGGGATCACAGCCCTGGGCTACCAATAATGTTGTGTCTAAGAACAACTATTTCATGTTTTTGTTCAGTTTTCTAGTTGTTTACAGCATAAGTCATGTCTGATCTATGTACTTCCACATGGCCAGAGTAGAAGTTCTCTTTTACATTTTTACGAAATTTTAAGTTCAGTGAACCTAAATTATGCAGAATATTAACTGATAATTGTATTTTTCAATATTCACTTTTGGGGAAACCTAAACAATTACAGTTTAAAGGGACTATAGCAAATGGTGAATGAGATGAAATTTATTAGCGAGTCTGTATCGTAAGCTGCAGTGTTGTCCCCTGCTTAGACGTAATGTCCTAGGTAAATATAATTCACTGAATTTTAAAATAGTCTCTTGAGATTTCCATATTATCAACCAACCAAGAAATGGAGATGGAATATTCCACTGAAGTTTAAATAAAACAAAATTTAAGGAAAAACATTAATGGATTTTTTTATAATATGGCAACTCAAGTCCTTTACATTGTAACAAATTTATTAAAGAAAAGAGCCAAAAGGAAGAGTGAAGAAAATAGAAAGGACATAACAGTTTTCTGAATAAGATTACAGAAATAATAAAATATATGATGAATATGAGACAATGAAAGGAGGAGCAGAAGTTTTAAAAGCAAAAGAAAAAATTAGGGGACACTTTAACCAAGATATTCAGAAGTGAATTACTTAACTACAAAATTCTATCCATTCCATTTGTGAAACATTCACATGGTGTGACTTGAAGCTCCCTGTAGAGAGAGGTGAGAGAAGACAGCAGGTTCATAGGAAGGAAGGCAGGTCAGACTTAGCAGAAAGAACATGAGTGAAGCATGAAAGTAAGAAAGTGCAAGGTGAGTTCTGGGAATGATAATAAAACCAGTTGGGCTACAATGACGGGGAGTACTATAACATAGAACTGGAAAAGATGAGATAAATTGGGGCCAGATTATATAGGCCTTTGAATACCAGGCTGAGAATTTGCTGTTCTTTTTGGTTAAAATGGGGAGTCACTGAAGGTTTTTGAGTAGGGGAGTGAACTGACCTTTGGGTCAATTACTCTGGCTGAAATGTGTAAAGTAGATTGGAAGAGGGAGCGAATAAAAGTGGAGAGACACCCTGGGAGGCTATTGAAATAGATCAGGTGACAAGTAATGAGAACCTGAACTATGGGAGTAGCAGTAGGACTGGAAAGAAAAGGATGAATTCAAGATATCTTTCATGGGTCAAATCTATGGGGCATAGTAACTAATGAGATCTGAGGGAGCTGTTAAAAAAGATTCTGAGATTTTTTTAAGCCTGAGTTACTGAGTAAGTAGGGAAATAAGGAGAGAAAGCATATTTGAGTGGTTGTAGGTGTATGTGTGGGGGATATTGGTGGTGGTGATTTTTATGGTGGGTGGTTTGTGCAGAGGAGATGATGAGTTGGATTTTGATATGCTGTCCTTATGAGTGGTGGTGGGTAACAATTTTCAGAGAAATAAATAGAAAAAAATAATTCTAGTGCTAAAAAGACTGCACTTAGCCTATAGTTGACACTCAATAAATATTGACTGAACCAATCTTTATTAATTACAATTGACATTTTTCACTCATTCACTCAACAGATATTTATTGAACAACTACTATATTCCAAGCACTGGTCTAGATAATGAGAGATATCATGGTTTTCAACAGAAATGATATTTCCTTTATGGAATACATAGTCTTCTGGAAAAGAGACAATTAAATAAGCATTTAAAATAAACAACTTGTGTATTGCTTTAGCTAAAGTACCACTTTATATGTAAGAACCTGTCCAAGTATAGAATGTACGAGGGATGTTTCTCAAATGAATATTTGAATCAACTGAAAGATTGAGCAGGGATTAGCCAGGTGTAAAGGGGTGGGGTGGAGTCCAGGCAGAGGAAATCTAAGTTGCAAAAGGCCAGAGTAATAAAGTTGAGGTCTTCTGAGGAACTGAAAAAGATTCATTATGGTTGAGTAATAGAATATGAATAAAGAAAGATAGAGAATTGGTATGGGCCAGTTCATAAAGGGTCTTAACTACCTTTTCAAGACTTTGTATTAAGAACAATTAAGAATTCACTGAGGGCTTTGGGAAAGAAACAGCATGACCACACTTTCATGTTCTAAAGATTCATTAACTGTACACCCAGAGGAAAACTATTGACTGTGCCCTCAGGAGTTCACATACAAACAGATAGAAACAATGTAATAAGATAAGGCCTACTGAGTTAAAAATGCTATTTACATTAGCCTAGATCACTGACCTAGAGCCAGATATCCTGGAATGTGAAGTCAAGTGGGCCTTAGAAAGCATCACTACGAACAAAGCTAGTGGAGGTGATGGAATTCCAGTTGAGCTATTCTAAATCCTGAAAGATGATGCTGTGAAAGTGCTGCACTCAATATGCCAGCAAATTTGGAAAACTCAGCAGTGGCCACAGGACTGGAAAAGGTCAGTTTTCATTCCAATCCCAAAGAAAGGCAATGCCAAAGAATGCTCAAACTACTGCACAATTGCACTCATCTCACATGCTAGTAAAGTAATGCTTAAAATTCTCCAAGCCAGGCTTTAGCAGTATGTGAACCGTGAACTTCCAGATGTTCAAGCTGGATTTAGAAAAGGCAGAGGAACCGGAGATCAAATTGCCAACATCCATTGGATCATGGAAAAAGCAAGAGAGTTCCAGAAAAATATCTATTTCTGCTTTATTGAATATGCCAAAGCCTTTGACTGTGTGGATCACAATAAACTGTGGAAAATTCTGAAAGAGATGGGAATACCAGACCACCTGATCAGCCTCTTGAGAAATTTGTATGCAGGTCAGGAAGCAACAGTTAGAACTGGACATAGAACAACAGACTGGTTCCAAATAGGAAAAGGAGTTCGTCAAGGCTGTATATTGTCACCCTGCTTAACTTATATGCAGAGTACATCATGAGAAATCCTGGACTAGAAGAAACACAAGCCGGAATCAAGATTGCCAGGAGAACTATCAATAACCTCAGATATGCAGATGACACCACCCTTATGGCAGAAAGTGAAGAGGAACTCAAAAGCCTCTTGATGAAAGTGAAAGTGGAGAGAGAAAAAGTTGGCTTAAAGCTCAATATTCAGAAAACAAAGATCATGGCATCCAGTCCCATCACTTAATGGGAAATGGATGGGAAAACAGTGGAAACAGTGTCAGACTTTATTTTTCTGGGCTCCAAAATCACTGCAGATGGCGACTGCAGCCATGAAATTAAAAGACGCTTACTCCTTGGAAGGAAAGTTATGACCAACCTAGAAAGCATATTCAAAAGCAGAGACGTTACTTTGCCAACAAAGGTTCGTCTAGTCAAGGTTATGGTTTTTCCTGTGGTCATGTATGGATGTGAGAGTTGACTGTGAAGAAAGCTGAGCACCAAAGAATTGATGCTTTTGAACTGTGGTGTTGGAGAAGACTCTTGAGAATCCCTTGGACTGCAAGGAGATCCAACCAGTCCATTCTGAAGGAGATCAGCTCTGGGATTTCTTTGGAAGGAATGATGCTAAAGCTGAAACTCCAGTACTTTGGCCACCTCATGCAAAGAGTTGACTCGTTGGAAAAGACTCTGATGCTGGGAGGGATTCGGGGCAAGAGGAGAAGGGGACGACAGAGGATGAGATGGCTGGATGGCATCACTGACTCGATGGACGTGAGTTTGAGTGAACTCTGGGAGTTGGTGATGGACAGGGAGGCCTGGCGTGCTGCGATTCATGGGGTCGCAAAGAGTCGGACACGACTGAGTGACTGATCTGATCTGATATTCATTAGACAAGTATAAAATTCTATAGGAACACAGGTAAGAGGGCAATTTATATTATCTATAGAAAAGCAAAAGACAAAGTCACTCAGTCATGTCTGACTCTTTGTGACTCTGCAGACTGTAGCCTGCCAGGCTTCTGTTCATGGAATTCTCCAGGCCAGAATACTGTAGTGGAAAATCATTCCCTTCTCCAGGGGCTCTTCCCAACCCAGGGATCGAACACAGGTCTCCCACATTGCAGATGGATTCTTTACTGTCTGAGCCCTTAACTATAGAAAGGGAAGTGTTAAAAAAGACTTAAGTAAGGCTATTTTGAACTGGGCCTGGAAAGTTAAATAGTTGAAATAAATAAATACCCAAATACATTTTCATTTATAACTTTTAAGATCTCTCATTTGTGTCTAAATACTCCTTTTTCTGTCACCAGTTTTCTATCATAGTATTCGTTTTTTAATTTGTATTTCATGTTGTAAGTTTGAAATGTAAAGGTATTTGAATATGTGTAAGAGAAGCTACCTATCCAGTTACCAGCTTATTCAAGTCACAACTATTTACCAATATTAAAAAAAGTATTTCAATATGTTAACAATTGGTCCACCTTTTTCAAGAAGTATGTATTTCCTATTGTTAGTGCCAGAGGTAAACTCAGTTCTCTGTCTTGTCTTGTACCCAGGGATTTGGCTCACTCCTCTGCCCTTCCCAGATCCCTTGCAATTAGGCTGTGTTGTTTGAGTTCAGTAGATTACCTCAATGGAATATCCTTTACTTCCAGACTTGACCTGGTAAAGGTCCCACAAGAATGGTCACATTTTTCTATCTTCACTCATTGGTTTAGTAAATGCAGATGGTCCAACAGAGGACTCCATAGAGGTCCCGGGAAATGATGGGGCTGTAAAATAGGAGGAACTTGGGTGATTGAGTCACAGCTTGGATGACAGTTGTCTGTTTGTGAGCATCACTCAGCCATCATTAGTCTATGAATTTAGAGAGAAATTATTGTATTAGATTCAAGCCCCTTAAAATTGGGCATGGTTTGCGAGTTGAAAATTGGTTTCAAGTCACTGAAATTTGGAAGTTAACACAAATAGTGTTAATTTCCTTGACTAATATAGTCCTATATCACTTCTTTAGTGCTTGTAAGACTTTGAGTGCTGCTCCAGGTGTTAAGTCTCTGATACGAGACTTTACTACTAGAACTCCTTGAGATTTTCTCCCCTTATCTCCAAGGATATAATATCTATTCTTTACACAGTCAGTGAGTATAGTATCAGTGCTGATTCTTAGGAACTTTGGCTAAATCTTTGTAATGCCATTTATTAACTAGTCTCTGTGTGTGCTCAGTCCCTCAGTCATATCCAGCTCTTTGTGACCCTGTGGACTGTACTCTGCCAGGCTCCTCTGTCCATGGAATTTTCCAGGCAAGCATACTGGAGTGTGTTGCTATTCCTTACTCCTGGGAATCTTCCCAATCCAGGATTGAACCCATGCCTCTTGCTTTTCCTCCTTTGGCAGGCAGGCGTTTTACCACTGGGAAGCCCCTAGTTGGCACCTGCTGCTAAGTCGCTTCAGTCGTGTCCGACTCTGTGCGACCCCAGAGACGGCAGCCCACCAGGCTCCCCCGTCCCTGGGATTCTCCAGGCAAGAACACTGGAGTGGGTTGCCATTTCCTTCTCCAATGCATGAAAGTGAAAAGTGAAAGTGAAGTCGCTCAGTCGTGTCTGTCTCTCAGCGACCCCATGGATTGCAGCCTACCAGGCTCCTCCATCCATGGGATTTTCCAGGCAAGAGTACTGGAGTGGGGTGCCATCACCTAGTCCTCATGATTTAAAGATTCATCTTAGCTCCAAGTCCAATAACTTGACAGCTATTCTTGTTCTTGAATTTACTTCAGTTATAAAGTCCTTTACATTTTCCAAAGGAAACTACACTACTGTATTTAAGGCCTTTCACATTTTTAACTCTTCCAAATATATTCTTAGATTTTAAGTTACTTCAGTTCTTTAGGTAGCTTTTTGCTGAGATTTTTAGCTGACGTCCCTTCTAGCTTCTGGATTTTCTTCTAAGTTGGTCCTGGTCTACAGTAGTTTAAAAATCCCCATCTTCTCAGATCTAAGTTGTGCACCACCGGAGTTAAGTTGATGTGCTTTTACAATAAATTATTATTAGCTATGAATTAATTTCCTTAGTTTTGTTCCTGTAGTGTATCAAATTATTTGAACTTTTCTATCTCTGTTTTGGAGGTCTGTCTTGTACACTTGCATCCAATAGTTTGTTTTTCATTTTCTATCTGAAATACTCAACCATGTTGTCAGCTTTGTTTCTCTCATAATTTTGTCTACTTTTTCTTCTGCCTCCTACCTCCTAGGGTTAGATTTTCTGTCTTCTAAAACATGTATTTTTATCTTCTAGTTTTTGTATCTTCTCTAGTCTTTTCTTCACTTTCTTTTACTTCTGTCTTCACAGTTTTCTTCTTCAGATTTCTAATCTTCTTTCTCCAAATCCTGATCCTACTATTCCTAATTAATAAATTCCATCAACTTTAGCAAATAAAGTCTTAAGATCTGGTAGTCTTCAAATGATGCAATTTTTACTGTGCTATGAATTTGAAGACATATTTCTTAAATTAATTAGTCTAGTTAATATTTATTGAGCAGACATTAAATCAAATGATGCATATTTTCTGCCTTGGTGTGCCAGACATTAGGTTGTGTGGTAGATAAATCACAAAAGGATTATCTCTTATAACAAAAATAGGCTTACATTGACATAAAACACAGCAAATGTTAGCTTTTTGTAGTTACAAACATTATCTGGTGAACAATGCTTATTAAAGAGGTAGGTTCAGTATGACTTGGTTACACATAGATGTGGGATCAATATTAGTATTAGCTTTCATAGATCTTTCTCAAATAACCAGGCACATTGTTAAGAAAACTAAAACTTGAAGTGTACAAGAAAAATAAAAATTTTTTCTAGCCAGAAATTTTCAGCAAATATTACACTTTGCATTTAGATGGGATCAGATCAGATCAGATCAGTCGCTCAGTCATGTCCGACTCTTTGCGACCCCATGAATCGCAGCATGCCAGGCCTCCCTGTCCATCACCAACTCCCAGAGTTCACCGAGACTCACGTCCATCCAGGCAGTGATGCCATCCAGCCATCTCATCCTCTGTCGTCCCCTTCTCCTCTTGCCCCTAATCCCTCCCAGCATCAGAGTCTTTTCCAATGAGTCAACTCTTTGCATGAGGTGGCCAAAGTACTGGAGTTTCAGCTTTAGCATCATTCCTTCCAAAGAAATCCCAGGGCTGATCTCCTTCAGAATGGACTGGTTGGATCTCCTTGCCGTCCAAGGGACTCTCAAGAGTCTTCTCCAACACCACAGTTCAAAAGCATCAATTCTGTGAGTATTGTGGGTTCAGTTCATTTTTGGCTAGTTCCTTGGTCTGACTTATATTTCTCAAGATCTATAGGCCCCTTCCTATGTAGTTGGTACTAACCACAGGGTTTTAATCTATTGCCTGTAGCTTCCAAGGTGGTTCCCTCTGTTATAGCTTCTTCTGTTTGCTGGTCTCTTCAGTGTCTGGTTTCCGTCCTGACACACACACAGAAAATAAATAAATAAATAAATAAAAATGAAGAATATGGACAAAGAAATAAAATTGCCTATAAATGTATGAAAAGGTTTTTAATCTCACATATCATTAATAAAATATAAATTAAAGCATCAAAAAAAAAAAAAAGCATCAATTCTTCGGCGCTCAGCCTTCTTCACAGTCCAACTCTCACATCCATACATGACCACAGGAAAAACCATAGCCTTGACTAGACGAACCTTTGTTGGCAAAGTACTGTCTCTGCTTTTGAATATGCTGTCTAGGTTGGTCATAAATTTCCTCCAAGGAGTAAGCAAGCGTCTTTTAATTTCATGGCTGCAGTCGCCATCTGCAGTGATTTTGGAGCCCAGAAAAATAAAGTCTGACACTGTTTCCACCATTTCCCCATCTATTTCCCATGAAGTGGTGGGACCTGATGCCATGATCTTTGTTTTCTGAATATTGAGCTTTAAGCCAACTTTTTCACTCTCCACTTTCACTTTCATCAAGAGGCTTTTGAGTTCCTCTTCACTTTCTGCCATAAGGGTGGTGTCATCTGCATATCTGAGGTGATTGATATTTCTCCCGGCAATCTTGATTCCAGCTTGTGTTTCTTCCAGTCCAGCGTTTCTCATGATGTTCTCTGCATATAAGTTAAATAAGCAGGGTGACAGTATACAGCCTTGATGTACTCCTTTTCCTATTTGGAACCAGTCTGTTGTTCCATGTCCAGTTCTAACTGTTGCTTCCTGGATAGGAAGACCTAAAAGCCTACCCAGGGTCTTCATCATTCTCCCCTTCAGTGTCGTGAATGGTTAACTCATGCAGGCCTGAATTGGAAACCCTGTTTGATGCCTACTGACTTTTTGACAGACACTGCACAATTTACATAACCTCTCTTAACCTCAAGAAATAATAGTACCTTATGCATCTGCCCTTACTCCCCTGCAGTTCTTTTTTCAATACAGCAGCCAAACTGATCCTATTAAGACACTTAAGTCAAATCAATTTATGACTTTGCTCAAAACTCACTAATGGCCTTTCATCTCACTAAGAACAAATGTTGGTCTTTATAAGGATCTGCAAGGCTCTATGTGATTGGATAAATGCTTGACCTCATTTTCTATCCCTCTCCGTGTTCACTCTGTTCCAGTTCACCAGCCTACTTGCTAATTTTAAAAACTGCCCAGTGGAAAACAGGGTATAAAAACATGCTTGGTTTCTGTCTCCTCAGCACCATTATTATTTCTGATAATATTCTGAGAGCTTCCATAATCTTCAGAATAAACTTTCCCCAGGTGGCGCTAGTGGTAAAGAATCTGCCTGTTAATGCAGGAGATGCAGAGATGTGGGTTCAGTCCCTGGGTTGGGAAAATCCCCTGCAGAAGGAAATGTCAATGCTTTCCAGTATTCATGCCTGAAAAATTCTGTGGGCAGAGAAGCCTGGCAGGCTGCAGTCCTTGGGTCGCAAAGAGTCGAACATGACTGAGCACACACACACACAAATGCTTTTCATGTACCAACATGATGTCATTCAATCTTCATGACACCCTAAGGGGTGGTAATAATACCCAGTGGTTTTGAAGTGCAAAAATCACTGGAATCACACTGAGTGCTTCAACTTTCCTTCCACCAGTTATTAACTGTGACTTCGGGCAAGGTACTTAATCTGTTTTATCTCAGTTTCCTAATCTGTAAAATGAGATTAAAATAGCAGTTTCTATTAAATTGAGAGACAGTTATTAATTAATACTTGTAAAGTACCTAGAAGAAAGTTGAGCATATAGCATAAGTTTTTGCTAAACATTGAAATAAAAATGAATTCTTATTTTTTTCTTATTTTTTGTGCCTTAGTTTTATTACCTGTATAATAGGGATAGCAATATGGAATTTACTTCACAGGATTTTTGTGAGAATTAAATGAGATAGCCTGTACTGATTATAAAACAGTGTCGGGTACATGGTAAACTTTCAATAAATGTTAGCTATTAATATTTTTATCATCATAAAAACATGGAGTTTTAGACAGATTAACTGCAGTATGCAAGGTTACATGACCTGTAAACTGATGAATTGTGTCTTTGTCCAAGACTACTTCATTGAGAGTGGCATTTTAACCACAACTTTAAAGCATATTTTTTGGGTAAATATCCATTATTCAGTGAAGATTAAAAGCTTTCAATTTCTTTACACATGATGATGGATGTTTTTTGTTTTGTAGTAAGTTTTAAAAATTAATCTTTGTTGTTCTTGTTTCCTCTTCTCAGTTTGCTGATATAGCCTGATTTTCATTCTTGACTGTCATTATGTAGAAAAAGGAGAGGCAAGAACTCACTGGAAGTTGGTGCAGGTTGGAGAGTACAAAACTGAATTTCTCCTTGCATGGAATGTTTCCTCTCCTTTACCATGACTTCATTCTCAGTTGCCAAACTGTATCACACAGTATGAGTTCTTGCTGAAATGGAGAAGGGTGGGGGTCATGAGACAGTCTTAACAGACATCTGTGAATTCTGATCCAAGTGGATGTAGCTAAAGTAGTCACACTCATTTCAAAACTACAGAGACCTCCCACCCCCTCCTTTTTGTGTATTTATTTCTTTAGAATTTGTGATGTTCATTTGTGATAGACATGTAATATCAGTAAGCTAGGGTATTTCCAGATCATAAATTCTGTGCTTCTCATCCTTCATCTGCTCAACCACAAAACTCAATAATAAGCTACATCCCAAAAGAAATAGTTATTGCCAAACAACTCTAGGTAAGCAAAGACAGCCAAGTGTATGTTTTAGAATGTTTTCATAGAGAAGCATCTGTAAAATGTTTGTGCACTGGGAATAACAGAAGAGTTTACATAATTGTGCTGCTTATTTTCTTTTTTGGCAGTGAGGAAACACTCATGCAGCATATTTAAAAATATTTGTGTATTTCAGCTACATTTTCATTGGCAGTAGACACACAATCACAGTAACCAGGGTCAATCAAAATTCTATTTTACAGCTGGTGCGTAAAATGTGTAATCAAGTCACAGAAGTGTATCTGGATCCATGCATATGCATTCTTAACTTTTCCCTTTGTCTCATGAAGCATTCTACTGGAAAAACTGGACACATTTTAGATATCCAAATTAGGAACAATTTAAATGAAATGGCATCTCTATTTTATAAAATAAGTCTCATAAAAAGGAAAAGCACTATTTAATTCAGAAAAAGGAGGCTGTCCTAAGGAATGCATACTTAAAGAAAGCATATGATTGATATGCTTTTTATTTATACAGTAGTACAATGTAGTAAAGAATAATGTATAATTCTGGAAGTTTTTAAATTCACAAAGTCCTTGTTAGAGAAAGAAAATGAATCAGTCTTTAGTTCAACTCTAAATTGAGTCTAATTTAAGATTCTTAACAAAGTAGGAACTCTGTGCACATGATGGTTAATCATGAGAAAAGAAGATGGAAACTTGGCTGATTCACATTATTTTTTAAAATATATAAAAATAAGGATACATGTATAGGGGGACATGGCGTTTAAAGGTAAATGATAAGCAGTCACAACTAGTGAGAAGCTCATCTAACCACATATTCACAGGTAAAGTCTCTGTGGTCACATGAATGCTGTGATGAGTGAGATTTGGGGGACAGTCCAGCAGAACACACTGTTCCGGGTTCCAGTCTCAAATATTACTGGAGCAAATTGATGTGTTCACCATTTAATTCAGATTTTTTATATCTCATTTATTGTATGGATATAAAAATATAATGATCCTTCTGCCACAAAGCAGACAGGACCTGTGAGTAGAAATATGAAGGCCCTGTTCATCAGCCTCTGCTTATCTCTATGGTGATAAATGCATGTTTGTTGCCTGGCAGACAATGCCCAGGCTACCAAACCAGACATTAGGCAGCTAGTACTCACCTACAGTCACCATCGCACAGTGGAATATTGAAGCCCAAAGATGAATAGTCGAGTGGTATTCACCAAAAAAGACTGATTACTTAAATGAGCTACTTTGTTATTTAATTAATTAACTGAATCTTTATCCCCAAAAGTTTTAGGCAATCTCAGAAAAATAAAAGAAAATCAAACAGAAGATATGAGTTATTGAAAAGTAGAAATCATTTTGCAAATATAAAACTAGGGAAAATGCAGATTGAAACACATTTTGAATGAGATTTTGTTATTAGATCAATGAATGTTCCCTCTGTTCTTAGTGATTTAGTGCAATTGATGTTCCCTACCAATTCCAAATCAGTTAAATTTTGTTATATTCTTCGTATGTAATGAATTGTTTTCAACAGGATAATATTATTAATATAAATTAAATTCCTCACTCCCCTGTTTTTTATATTTACCCTTCTTCAGTAATTTGTTGAATAGATTTAAAGAGATTGCAACCCTGAGTGCCTATGGGGACCAGTCAGGTGATATAAGGAGTTAACCAGGCTTGACAGAGGCTTTGTTCTTCTGGACACCACATATGTAGTCAGAGTGGGCTGAGCTGATTTAGCCTAATCACCTGTTGCTTTGCAGATATTTGGGCACCTAATAAAACTTCTGAGTTTATTTTTATTAAAAGCTAGAAATTTGGATTTTTTTATTTGAACATGCATTTTAAATGTTATCAACTTATAAAGACACTTTATAAACTACTATATAGGTAGAATAGTACATGTTTTCTGGCTGATTTAGCAACTTGTGACGGTATATTTTGATTGTGATCAACTCGTAAGGTCTGTATTAATCCTATGAAACCACACACACACACACACACACAAACCTAATCTAATCTGGTGGTTGTTGGTAGGTATATCAGTTATGATAAGCAGAGTTATAGGCTGTGGTAGCAAAGAGCCACAAACTTAGCAGGCTTGCAAAAACAGAGGTTTATTTCTCCCTTGTGCCGTATGTTCATAATAGGTGAATAAGGAGGTTTTGTTTGTCATAGAGACCGAGACTGATGAAACGGTCCCTGTCTGAAACATTGTGCTGTGCTTAGTCTCTCAGTCATGTCAACTCTTTGCAACCCCATGGACTGTAGCCTGCCAGGCTCCTCTGTCCATGGGTGTTCTCCAGATAAGAATACCAGAGTTGGTTGCCATGCCCTCCTCCAGGGATCCGTAACATTGGGTAGAGAGAAAAAAGACAAGGAAAACCCCACAGTGACTTCTCAAATGACATGCCTCTTTTCAGCATGTATGTCATTGGCCAGAGCTAGTCACATAGAATTTGGTGAAGAGTTTGGCCTTGCTCAAAGAGAGGTTTGGCCTTTCCTTCAGCTTCTGACAGGAAAGTCTTTGTTTAGCGTGAGCCCTGGCTATTTCTGACCATTTTAGCTGGGGGATGGCCATGTCAGAAATATCAACCATGTGATTTGTGTGAACATTGGGCCATGCAGTTATTAGTTGTCCTGGGGACTGAATTCATCCATTTGGTCATTCAATCTCTCATGCCTGTGTAATGAAGTTCTAATAAAAACTCTTTGTGTTGTGTGTTGTCACACACTGATACTGCAAGGATCATGGATCCAAGGGCAATGGAAGCCTTGCATTGGAACCCTCTCAGCCTTTGCTCTATGACTTTCTTCTTTCAATTTATTTTCATCTGTATCCTTTGTCTGTAATAACCCCTAAATGTGAGTACAGTAATATTCAATGACTTTTGTAAAACTTGTAGGGTATTATCAGATCTCACAGTGGTTTTGGAAATTCCCTGAATTTGGTTTTGGTATCAGAAGTAAGGGAGTCTATGCCCTAAAATGTCACAGTTCAATTAAATCTGGGTTTCTGATCTCAACTCAGTTCTGTGGGTGGAATTTTATAAAGTCTCCTCAAGGAAGAGCAGCACAGGTAGGAAAACTGGGATATTTGTAAACTTTAATACAATATACAACAATGGACTTAAGGAGGGAAAAGTTACTTGCATTCAGCCATAAAGGATATATATGCGTCAGCCTAGTATACAAAGTTGAGAAGTTTATGCCAGACATAGGGGCAGAGTACACATAACCATGAAGTGTTGCACAGCATGACATGAGCAGAGAACTTATATGTACTCTTTAGTTCCATAACCATTGGGGAGTGACAGGTCTGGGACAGGTAATAAGGAATTTTACATCGTTAGCAAGATAGTCAGGACTGATTGGGAAGAGAAATCCTGGACTAGGTCAGCACTATGAGGTCAATAGTGAAACTGGGCATTATGGGAGCCTCATCAAAGTAGGTCAGTGTGCAAAAGAACACTCAGAGCAGAGTCTTGCACAGAGAGAACCTCCAGGGAGGTTCTCTCTGTCCTGAGCGCTCACTGTTATTCAGTCAGATGGAACCTTATAGACTTAAGAATTTGAAAGTGCTGAGCAGAGCTAGTCATTCTTTTCTCACCAAGATCTTTAAAATGTTGACAGGTTTGGTCCTATTCCTCTGGGTAATTTAGACCTGTTTTGGGACACCTGGTTCTCTGGGTATATGGGTTTTGAAGATGTGCCCTGAAGTCCAAGTGGTAATAACCTTTTTCTTTATGACCCAATCAGATCAGATCAGTTGCTCAATCGTGTCCGACTCTTTGTGACCCCATGAATCGCAGCACACTAGGCTTCACTGTCCATCACCAACTCCCAGAGTTCACTCAGACTCACATCCATCGAGTCAGTGATGCCATCCAGCCATCTCATCCTCTGTCGTCCCCTTCTCCTCTTGCCCCCAATCCCTCCCAGCATCAGAGTCTTTTCCAATGAGTCAACTCTTCACATGAGGTGGCCAAAGTACTGGAGTTTCAGCTTTAGCATCATTCCCTCCAAAGAAATCCCAGGGCTGATCTCCTTCAGAATGGACTGGTTGGATCTCCTTGCAGTCCAAGGGACTCTCAAGAGTCTTCTCCAACACCACAGTTCAAAAGCATAGCCCAGGGAAATAGAACCAGAAATAAACTGACATACTACTGTTTGAAATGAATAAAGTGAATTCTTCATAAAGCTATACTTTTGTAAAGTGTATTCCAATAACAGAATGACCCTTGTATTAGTCCATCTGGGGTGCTGTAACAAAAATTATACAGCAGATATTTATTTATCACAGTCCTAAAGACTGAGAGACAGATTCTATGTCTGGTGAGAGCTCATTTCTAGTTTATACTTGGCTGTCTTCTCATTATGTTTTCATGTGATGGAAGGTACAAAGTTGTTCTCTGGGGTCTCTTTAAAGGGTACTAATCCCAGTCATTGGAGAAGGCAATGGCACCCCACTCCAGCACTCTTGCCTGGAAAATCCCATGGACAGAGGAGCCTGGTGGGCTGCAGTCCATGTGGTCACTAAGAGTCGGACATGACTGAGTGACTTCATTTTCATTTTTCACTTTCATGCAGTGGAGAAGGAAATGGCAACCCACTCCAGTGTTCTTGCCTAGAGAATCCCAGGGATGGAGGAGCCTGGTGGGCTGCCGTCTATGGGGTCACACAGAGTCAGACATGACTGAAGGGACTTAGCAGCAGTAGCAGCAGCAATCCCAGTCCTAACTGTCTTCATGTCCTCATCACTTTCCAAAGGCCCCACCTTCAAACACCATTACATCATAGGCAGACACTTTACCATCTGAGCCACCAGGGAAGCCCACACTGGGGATTAGATTTCACCATATGATTTGGAAGAGACACAAACATGCATATTATGGCTGTGCTGTTTTTAAGAAGAGTGCTTGAATAACAATTTGAGATAGTTCAGTTCAGTTGCTCAGTCCTGTCTGACTCTTTGCGACCCCATGAATTGCAGTACTCCAGGCCTCCCTGTCCATCATCAACTCCCAGAGTTCACTCAGACTCACGTCCATTGAGTCAGTGATGCCATCCAGCCATCTCATTCCTCTGTCGTCCCCTTCTCCTCTTGCCCCCAGTCCCTCCCAGCATCAGAGTCTTTTCCAATGAGTCAACTCTTCGCATGAGGTGGCCAAAGTATTGGAGTTTCAGCTTCAGCATCATTCCCTCCAAAGAAATCCCAGGGCTGATCTCCTTCAGAATGCACTGGTTGGATCTTCTTGCAGTCCAAGGGACTCTCAAGAGTCTTCTCCAACACCACATTTCAAAAGCATCAATTCTTCGGCGCTCAGCCTTCTTCACAGTCCAACTCTCACATCCATACATGACCACAGGAAAAACCACAGCCTTGACTAGAGGGATCTTTGTTGGCAAAGTAATGTCTCTGCTTTTCAATATGCAGAAGAGTGCTTGAATAACAAGTTGAGATAGTAGCCAGTTAATTTTTTCTTCTTCAATTACTGTCTCCATTTGAGCTTCCCAGGGGGATTTATTAGGGAAAAGGAAGAAAAAAGATAAAAATGACAAATTCTTAGTTTCAAAGTTCAAAAAACACTTTCTAGCTGTAAGAGAGAAACAGTTAATAGGTAACAAGTGGAAAATTCCATGGAAGGAGGAGCCTGGCAGGCTATAGTTCATGGGGTCACAGAGAGTCGGAGGTGACCAAACACAGCACATATAGCACATGTAATCTGGCAGAATTTTTTTTTTTTTTTTTAATCTAGACCATAAACTGCAAAAGGTCATAGAAACTCAAAGCTTAATATGGAGGGAAAAATTGACAGTGTGAGTTTGGGGGATAGTAGATGAAGTGCTTAATTTTTCAGCCCCATCCTTTGTGGCTAGAAATTTATAGTAACAAGAAGGAACCCTTCCTTACATTGAAGAGCACAGAGTAGATAAGACTATTGCTTGGCACTTACTACCAAGATCTCTAGCTAAAGTTTTTTTCTACCAGAGTTGATTAAGGCCAATAGTGATCTTGCTGCTGCTGCTGCTGCTAAGTCACTTCAGTCATGTCCGACTCTGTGCAACCCCATAGACGGCAGCCCATCAGGCTCCCCCGTCCCTGGGATTCTCCAGGCAAGAACACTGGAGTGGGTTGCCATTTCCTTCTTCAATGCGTGAAAGTGAAAAGTGAAAATGAAGTCGCTCAGTCGTGTCCGACTCTTCGCGATCCCATGGACTGCAGCCCACCAGGCTCCCCCGTCCATGGGATTTTCCAGGCAAGAGTACTGGAGTGGGGTGCCATTACCTTCTCCAAATAGTGATCTTAAGTCAGAGTGATTCCCTGTTCCTGGCTCTCAGTCTTCCTCAGGTTCATATGGGCTTGAAAGATCAGCCAAATCTTCTAGGAGAGCCCAGAAGAGCCCAGTTATGGTGAGTGTATCCAGAGGGATCCTGATTTGCTTATGTCAATGATCTTTTATGTAGCAGTAAACTCACAGTGGACAGGTTCTGGTAGTGAAGTCTCTGTTGAGAAATTTGTTAACTCCAGTATGTTCTGGAATGGAAATGAGTTTCACTTAAAAGATCAGTTTTCATACTTCATGGTATGACAGATCAATGACCCCAAGTAGAGTTCTGTCTCACAGGTACTAATGCCTTGTGGAATTTAGCTTCTCTTCAATGGGCAGATGGATAAGCAGAGCTTGTGAAAGATTTAAAATACTAGCTATACACTGATGACTTCCTCATTCTTGACTCCATCTTTGACTTTCTCCTGATCTCCAGACTTGTGTATCCAGCTGCCTGCTCAACATCTTTAAGTAGGTGCCTAATTGGAACTTCAAACTTGACATTTCCAAAACAGAAATATTATTCATCTCTAGAACTGGCTACATAATTTGCAGGGCCCAGTGCAAAATGAAAATACAAAGCGTCTTGTGCAAAAAGTAGGAAAAAGTGCCATTAAAATATTAAAACAGAAAGCTTTTTCCTTTTTTCCTATGCCCTCTCTCAACTTGTCATAGTGTTTTTTCATTTGTTATTAATGTCATAGTTCCTCAAACATGAGGAATAATCATCCATGAGTACAGAGCATCACAGGGCCAGGAGAGATGACAGCAACAGGAACTAGAGGCAGTGCATGAGTCAGGACAGGACAGTCAAGCCAGGCATCTCTTATTCTTGTGGGTCACTACCTTTTCAAAGGGTACTGAAGCCTCCATACAGGGTGATGCTAGGTATCCAGAAGTAGGATGGCCTGGGGAAGTGTGGGATGAACATACATCCTGGAGTAGAAGGTCTCAGAGGTCATGGACAATGAAGGCAAGACTGAGCAGGACTTGGGGTATCTGCTAAGATCCCATCCTAGGGAAGAAAGGTGTCAGCAGAAGTCATAATCACATGTGATTTGCAGCCCCACTGTTCCATTGGACTTCATTTACAAAACACAAAATCAAAGATCCCTAAAATGTTCTCCTCCATGATTTTCTTCTCAAATGTTACCTCCTTGGAGAGAGGTTCTGACTATCCTATTTGAGGTGCTTTTTCCTCTGACAAAAACTGGCGTGTCTTTTCTCATACCAATAAGCAATTCTCCAGTTCTCTGAAACCAGCTGGTATGAGTCCAACAATTCCTTTTAATTATGACACAAACTATCCAGAGTCAGCACAGAACCCACAGGTAGAAAGCTTGATTCCACAAGACTGCCTTTCACTCCAGATCCTGGTTGCAATCCCAGGCCACCTGCAAGTCTGACTGATCAGCTATAAATTGGGGATTCTCATGACACAAAGCTAGTGGAGGTGATAGAATTCCAGTTGAGCTATTTCAAATCCTGGAAGATGATGCTGTGAAAGTGCTGCACTCAATATGCCAGCAAATTTGGAAAACTCTGCAGTGGCCACAGGACTAGAAAAGGTCAGTTTTCATTCCATCCCAAAGAAAGGCAATGCCCAAAATTGTTCAAACTAATGCACAATTGCACTAATCTCACATGCTAGCAAAGCAATGCTCAAAATTCTCCAAGCCAGGCTTCAGCAGTACATGAACCATGAACTTCCAGTTGTTCAAGCTGGATTTAGACAAGGCAGAGGAACCAGAGATCAAATTGCCAACATTTGTTGGATCATCAAAATAGCAAGAGAGTTCCAGAAAAACATCTATTTCTGATTTATTGACTATACCAAAGCCTTTGACTATGTGGATCACAACAAACTGTGGAAAATTCTTAAAGAGATGGGAATACTAGACCTGCCTCCTGAGAAATCTGTATGCAGATCAAGATACAACAGTTAGAACTGGACATGGTACAACAGACTGGTTCCAAATTGGGAAAGTAGTACATTGATGCTGTATACTGTCACCCTGTTTATTTTTCTTATGTGCAGAGTACATCTTGTGAAATGCTGGGCTGGATGAAGTACAGGCTGGAATCAAGATTGCTGGGAGAAATATCAATAACCCCAGATATGCAGATGATACCACCCTTATGGCAGAAAGTAAAGAAGAACTAGAGCCTTTTGAAAGTGAAAGAGGAGAGTGAAAAAGTTGACTTAAAACTTAACATTCAGAAAACTAATATCATGGTATCAGGTCCCATCAACAATGGAAACAGTGAGAGAGTTTATTTTTTTTAAGCTCCAACATCACTGCAGATGGTGACTGCAGCCATGAAATTAAAAGATGCTTGCTCCTTGAAAGAAAAGCTATGACCAACCTAGAGAACATGTTAAAAAGCAGAGCCATTACTTTGCTGACAAAGGTCCATCTAGTCAAAGCTATGGTTTTTCCAGTGGTCATGTTTGGTTATGAGAGTTGGACTATAAAGAAAGCTGAGTGCCAAACAATTGATGCTTTTGAACTGTGGTGTTGGAGAAGACTCTTGAGAGTCCCTTGGACTGCAAGGAGATCAAACAAGTCAATCCTAAAGGAAATTAGTCCTGAGTATTCATTGGAAGGACTGATGCTGAAGCTGAAGCTCCAATACTTTGGCCACCTGATGCAAAGAACTGACTCATTGGAAAAGACCCTGTTGCTGGGAAAGATTGAAGACAGAAGGAGAAGGGAATAACCAAGGACATGGTTGGGTGGCATCACTGACTCGATGGACATGAGTTTGAGCAAGCTCCGGGAATTGGTGAAGGACAGGGAAGCCTGGCATGCTGCACTCCATGGGGTCGTAAAGAGTTGGACACGACTGAACAACTGAACTGAACTGATGACTCTCCTCCTTCAATTCATAACTGCTAGAAGAGTTCACAGAACTCAGGAAGACACTTATGTGTAGTACTTTGTCATAAAGCTGCAAATGAATAGCTAGTTGAAGATGTAAATAGAACAAGGTCCAGAAGGATCCCAAGCACATTATTTCCCCATGGAGTTGGGTGTGTTATCCTCCTCGTATGTGGATTTGTTCCCCAGCCTGGAAGCTCTCTGAACCTCTTTATTCAAGAATTTTTATAGAGCCCAGTCTCCAGTTCCCCTTCCCCTTCCTGAAGCTAGGGAGTGGGTGGTTTCCAGTCACTTGGTCTTTCCAGAGACCAACCCAACCTGAGGCTACCTAAGGGTCCCATCCTCAGTTTTCTTACTGATATGAGCTCAAGTGTGTCTGAAAGTTGCTCATGGTATATGATAAAAGATACTCCTATCACTTAGGAAATTCCAAGGGTTTTATGAGCTCTGGCCAGAAACAAAGACTAAAGCTACTTTTAATTATACAGAAAAACACATTATTCTCTTACCCATTCTCAACTTTATTTTTCTTCCTCATATTTAGCACAACTTTTAAATTAATAATTTATCTGTTTATCAACCAGTTTCTTTTTTGTGTGTTATGACATTATTTGTAGTTAATTCATACCCAGTTACATGGAAAGAATATGTATTGCTGAACAGATATTTTATTAAAACAATTTTGCCTTTATTTACTCATTAAGAATATTTAATAGATAACTGTTGAACAAGTCCACAGCTATGTGAGGGATTATGGGGGAATATGAAGGTAAATTAGACGGAGTCCCCATCTTCACAGTGCCTGTCATTAAAGGTGTCACATGTTAAAATTTTAATAAAAATTATTGAACTTCAGTGGGGAAAAAAAGTTGCTTCTTCTGAGGCGATTGAGTCAATGACAAAGTATACCTAAGTTGAGCTTCAAAGAATGGATACTAAATATTCCAGTCCTTTTTTTCTTATGATTTTTTTTTTTCTGTATATAACTTGAAAGTTGTCTTAAGGTTCTAGGCTTATATGGACCAAGCTACATAATTGTGTCTAGATAACTTAGAATGAATGCAATTTTTAAAGGGTGTACTAACAATGAAATATGAATAACTGATCAGAAAAATTAATCTTAACCCATATTTTTCTTATGAAGCTTTAGGAATGCCTAGATGGATGGAAAATATAGTGTATTGTCTTAGTATTTGAACCAAGTAAAAGAATAAGTGCTGGTGTAATGAGAAATGTTAAATGTGATGGACAAACCAGCTGAACAAACAGGCTGGGAATTTGTTTTATGAAACTCACCTTACAGAATTTCACCCAATAAAATACATGGGCATGCAGTATTAATTTTTTCTGTGTCTATGTATCATCACAAAAGAACCTTTTTAAATCATATTCTGGGTGCACACTTGGTCCCATTTGAACACAGTTTATGAACACTTACTTCCTTATTTGAATTCTACCTTTTGACAAACGGGCAAGAGTCCAAGCATGGTTAACTGTTAGTCTAATACAAGTAGACCTGAATCTTAATGCAAAACAACTCAAATTCACCAGAACTCAACATACTATGAAATTATAACCTTGTATTTTATTTGGTTGTCCTCAGTTTAAGTCCATATCCTTTTCAAACTGAAAAATAAATACCTTTGAATACAACTGAATGGAAATACAAGTTATATGACAGCAACTACAATAAAAATCTCACTTCATTTTAATAAAAAAACAAAACAATAAAACAGAAGTTAGAAAAGCCATGTTTCTTTTAACCCATTGATTCCTCATTATGCAAGATTATCCCCAGAAGCCTGCACTCCACCACTTTTCCCAGTTCTGACACAGATTTGGCCAGAAATGAAGGACTTCAGGGCAAAATGAATTAACTCTTTGCTGCTTTGCCAAATAAATATTTAAACTTTTTTTTTTTTACTCCTTCCTTCCTATACCTTCCAAGACATCTGTGAATGGAGTTAGACACAAATCCTTTGTAGTCGTGGTCTGTAAATTTTGTCTATTGAGAGCAACACAACCAAGTTAAAATGCCCTTTGAGCAATTTAGTGTGTATCACTATTAGTTTTTCCAATATTTTAGAGGGGTAGTTTCCCTCTAAAATATTTTTGGATATCCTGCATCAAATCCTGTGTGGACAGTGTTTGCTCTATTTCCTACTTCCAGTTTAGTTTGCATTTTGTTACAGTTATTCCTGAACTTTCTATCCTTTAAATGTGTTGTTCTGGTAATCTTGTTAGAACTGTCTGTATTTTTAAGCTGTTAAGAATTCAAATAAAAACATCCTTATCTTGCCTTTAATAATAAGTCATACATTTGAAGCAAATGGATACTCATGTGTTACTTGTTTCTGCATTTACTGTTTTCAAAAAATAACGATAGCTGTTTGATTGGTGTTCATCAGCCCTCATCTGCTTCGTTAAAGCTGACGAGAGCTATCTGCAGATCACAGTCCTTGAGTAGATACTGCAGAGGCAGGATTTAGCCAATTTACCAAACCGGAGTTTGCAGATTCTGCTGTTGCTTGCTAGTGTGGACAATCTCTTTGAAGTTGGAATCCCTAGGGACAAGTTTGAGAGGGTGCTGAGTTGCTTCAAATGGTATCATATTTAACACCAGAAAAAATCCATTGTGAAGGAGCTGGCAGCACTGTACTGCTGTGCTGAGATGCTTTTTCTGAGAGAGTAGAATTTCGATAAAAGGACAGAATAACAATGTACTGTATTGATTTAACGTGGAAGACAACAGTGATTCTTGCTTATTTTTTTTTCTCTTTCTTTTTTTTGGTATTGTTTTCTTGTCGATCCTTTTCACTTGAGCACTGTTTCCACATTTTTCCACTGTGAGCCCAGACTTGGATTAAATCACATGGGAAGTGAAGTTCCTGTATTAATTTCAGCTTGCTTTTGAAAGCATCAGCTCACAGGATAGAAGCTCATCACACTTCAGCTTGTAAATGCTCTGGCAGGCTTGGCTAGTCAACTTGCAACATTTCAGGGCTGCAAACCTCATTGCTTGTTGGTAGATACAGGAGACACAGTTCATGGGTATCAGGTTTCAATGGGGGAAAAAAAAGTAGTAAGAAATGTTCTAATGCAGCAACACAAACACACAGATTTTTGTAAAGTGCAAGTAGATCATAAGTTGAGGCCTCAGAGAACTCAGTAATCAATTTAATATAAAATGACATGCAATTTATTTCTATCAATTTGCCTTGTTTGCTTTTTAAAAATTTTTTTTCCATCTTTTGTTTTAAAGAGCTTTTCGAGGAGGTGCTTGTTAAAGGAGTCTTTTGGCAGGTTGTTCCCCCAAACTATGGGAAGAAATGGGAAGTAAAATGGAGATGGCAGAAGCTGAATGATGCCTTTAAATTGACTGACAACATCATTCCCTATTATTACTACCTTGTAGACTGCCAAAGAACTAATGTACTTCAGACATCTAATGTAATTAATTCAGGACCACAAGTCTGAATCACAAATCTACATGTGGATTCAGTAGGAAAAAGAAAAATATGGTCCGGAGGAGAAAAAATATCTTTTTGCACAGCTACCTCTAATTTTAAACAGGGTATAAATTAAACATTCTTTGATAATAATATGCAATGACAGCATAATCATATGCTAACATTTAATCACCTTTTATATACAATATTACCCTGATTCTTCTTTAAAATTTTATGTTGTATATTGCTGTACATTTTTCTTGCTGATTGATTCTCTTTATTACTACTGATTTTATTTATGCTGCTAATTTTTTTTTCCTAAGCATATATTTTAATGAGTAGTTTTGTTCCTCTAACGTCTACAGAATAAGAGAATTCAGCACACCTGCCTAAATAAGATGCTTGAGATCACTGAGGAAAGAAATTGACATTTTACTTTACCCTCAGCATGGAGCCGGGGGCAAAGTTTGATCTGAAAACTTGCAAATTAACCAAAACTGTCACTCAGGAGTTATGGGCCTGAATGCTGCAAAATATGTTCTTTGAAGTCCTCATTTCAGCAAAATTATTAAAAACTTTATATCTAATTAAAATTGTAACTGCATTCCCATTTTTCAAAATCTCTATATCCTCAGGGCCAATTGGGATGAGCGAATCTGCACCCTCCTCTCTGAGCAGGCTGAACTGCTCCTACAGCAATATCAGATCATTACCATCTCCCCAGCTGAGAGGGCGCAGCCATTATCATGCAGCATTATTAATCTTCTTGTCTTATCAACTTGCAAATCACAAGCCATTGAGCCTTATGGCATGGTTCTGGGTCCATAGTTATTCATTTTGTAGGTCTACCTAGCCTTTGAGTCTCCTTAATCACCTGAAGATTGTCAGTCTCTTACCTTGGCCTGCCCCTGTGGCCCTTCTCAGCTCCTGTGAAACGTCCATGATGTTCTTTCTCTCTCTCTCTTTCTCAAGAGAAAAAAAAGAAAAGACTTTTATTTAAAAGAGGGAGAGAGAGAGTGCACAAGAGAGAAAGAGAGACAGTAAGGAGGATAAATTTCATTAATGGATGTGAATTAACATCCTACTGCCAAGAGCTGACCCTTTCTCCTGACATGTACGTCTAAGTCATTCTTGTCACTCTCTCCCCCATTAATATTCTGAAAAAGACAGTACATTGAAGAGAATAGAATGAGATAGTTCCCTTAAACAGGCACTGTTGACCTTAGGTTGGGGATTTTTCTTTAATTTGCTTTTCTTAAAAATAAAATATTAATCATATTGGAAAAGGCGAGCAGAGTTCCTCTACATTTTTTCAATATATTCCGTTTTAATATTGCACTCATTAAATTAAGTCATTGAACATTTTGAACATTTTTAAGTGCCAAAAGAAGATAGAAATGTAATTTCCAAGAGAAAGTAGATGAGACAGGCTGAGGTACCCTTGTGACAACTCTTATTTCTGCCAACCTCAATGTACATGCCATAAACACTGGTCTTTGGGGATCTTAAATGCCTCCTGATCATTTTAATATTGTAAGTTTTTAATTTCATGAAAGTACAATATTCCAACATGAGTTTCAGCTCTTAGCAAAATTTCAATCACAGGGTTTCTAGAACCAGTCAGATGTTATGATTGCTATTATTAAAGATTTTAGTTTATAATATTGGTTGATGACTGAATTTGGGTGAGACACAAAATAAATGAAAATGAATATTTGACCTAGATTTTTAGAATAATGCAGATATATTTAAGTTCACGTTATATGTAGGTATTCTATTAACTATCACTATCATATGTAATGATAACTTTATGACTTTGTAATTAAAATCATTTTGCCCTGCAAAAATAATATTATATGCCTATAATCACCTGGAAAGAACCTTTGCCCTTTTATCATTTCGAAAAGAAGGTCATTTAGATGAGAAACTGTAATATGAATTTGGAAAGGACTGGTACAGTGGATTAATGCACTGGCTTTTTCATCTCTGGAGGCCCGTGTTAAAAATGTGACTTAGGACACTTGTGAAATGAATTTGATGGTAGTGATGAAACCCTTAAGTGTGCCTTAGTATACATAATTATCTTAAAACTTAAAGATGCAACTAATTAACAAACTGGCCTCAAAACAGCAAAAGTCTCTACTTTAGAATTAAGATATATTTATAGCTCTTTCTGAGGATTCTGATATTTTCAGGAAGCATAAAGCCCTTACACATTATTTATGATTTGAGCTAAATTTGAAATGGCTAAATTAGAGAGAAGGTAAATTTAGGTCCTTATATAAGAGTTCTTTGGTTTCTTATTTTAATTGTCTTAGATCGCACAGGAACTATTAATATTAGCTTAGGTTTCAGTTAGATAAGTATAAAGTAGAGTAATTTGCCAATACAGCCAATCAGGCAGATTCTTCTCCAATTCTGTAATTTTTCTGTGGATTAGGTAGTTTTATATAAGTTGGAAAATAAACACTCATATTTCGTTTTATCAGGTTAAACACAATCGGGGAAAGTAGGGTAATCAGAATTTAGTGAAATATTTAACCGAATGGTTATTGGGTTGGAGCTAACTACTTTCAGTCTATTATTTGTAAATTCTAGGACAAGTATCTCCTCATAACTGTAACTGATTTTCTCATAATACAACACTTAACATAAGCTTCTGGTATAATGAATGATATAACTTGCATTCTCAGTTGCTACTGCTGCTGCTGCTACTGCTAAGTCGCGTCAGTTGTGTCCGACTCTGTGCGACCCCAGAGACGGCAGTCCACCAGGCTCCGCCGTCCCTGGGATTCTCCAGGCAAGAACACGGGAGTGGGTTACCATTTCCTTCTCCAATGCAGGAAAGTAAAAAGTGAAAGTGAAGTCACTCAGTCATGTCCGACTCTTAGCGACCCCATGAACTGCAGCCTACCAGGCTCCTCCATCCATGGGATTTTCCAGGCAAGAGTACTGGAGTGGGGTGCCATTGTCTTCTCTGCAGTTGCTACTATTTGAGCTTAATTTCTCATGTAGAGGGCTTCCCTGGTAGCTCAGCTGGTAAAGAATCCACCTGCAATGCAGGAGACCCCAGTTCAAACTCTGGGTTGGGAAGATCCCCTGGAGGAGAATATGTTCAAATCCTCAATGATACAGATTAATGTTGTGATGCTGTCTTCTGAAGGAATTATGTAAGCTTTTTTTTTTCCCCTTGAGGATCAGGGATTATTTATTCAACAAACATGTATTCAATGCATACCACGTGCCAGACACTCTCCCCAGTACATAAGATACATCAAGAGAACAAAACAAAGACCTCTACCCTCATGCAGCTAATGTTCCAGTGGGCAGAGACAAACACTAAATAATAAACATACTATGTAAATTATATTGTATTTTACAAGGTGCTAAGTGTTAAAAGAGAAGATAGAGCAAGGTTAAGGCAGTTGGGGATGCAAGAATGTGGAATGGGGGTGATAGGGAGCAAGAGAATGATTGTTGTATTAAAATAAGAAAAATGAGGAAGTCACCCAAATGACAATCTAGAGGAGAAACATTCCAGGAAAACAGAATAAAACCATTGCAGGGTTTATGTAGAAGAGTAACATGATCTAAGTTATATTTTTAAAGGATTAGTCAGGTTACTGTGTTGAGAAAAGATTGTAGATACAAGAGCAGTGACCAAGACAAGCAAGAGCTTGACTAAACTTTCAACAGATTTCTACCTGACTATGGCTCCTCACCTTCCTTTTCTTAGAGCATTAACTTTAGAAAACTTGCAGTTGTAAATTCTTCCTCAGACCTTTTGAGATATAAATCTTTTCCTGGCCTCTTGCCAGTTTTACAACCCAGGAATGTCTTTCTCAAGGCTCTGGGAGCCATCTCTTTGAGATGTAATCATCAAGAAGAGGGTGTCCCTATCTCCCAGGCTCTGTGGGAGGGCAGCAGCCTAACTTGGATAAGCACCAATTAGCAAACACAGATGATCTAATCACTTCGACAGCCACCCCCTGAGCTTCTGCAAGACTTTTCCACTAGCTCATTCTAGTGCTTAGAAGTTCTTCTGCTTTTTGTTTCAGCAGAGTTAAAGTTGAATTCAATATGCTTCCATATGGAAATAGTCTTGAATACAAGTCTTATTTGTCTTTTTCAATGAAAAGTTTCTTTTCTAATTCAAACAGAAAGATCTATTAGGAGGCTCCTAGGTTTTCTAGGCAAGAGATGAAAGTGGTATAGATGTGGGTGATATTAGTCAAAATACACTTTAAAGCTAGTCTTTACTCATAGAATTGGCAATAGGAAGGAATATGAAGTCAGGTACATCTCCAGGGTTTTTGACCTCAATGACTGGAAGGAAGGAATTGCTGTCTGTTGATGAGGTAGGTTATGGATTAAGCATGCCAGCACGTTTGTCTGAACTCACCTTGAGTCCTTATACAATTGAAAGAAAACATTTAAATCTTCATTTTCAAAGCAACAGTTTCTCATTGGAGTCACTTGTTCATGCAAACCATTCGTACTATTTTTGTTCTAAAAGAAGAAATGTATTGCTTTGAATGATTCAAAATGCTCATTTTCATTAGTGCCAGGAATAATTTTATTTAGTTAATTTTTATTATGGATAAGCATCATGTATAAGGCTGGAGAACATCAGCCAGCTATGTTCCAAAGGTGAGTTTAAAGAACAACCTATTAACTAAAGCCATAAAGAATGTGCTTGTCAGAGAACTATAATCAATATCCCATGATAAACCTTAATGGAAAGTTATGAAATATATATAATAAGAAAAAGAATATTTATACATATAAAATGGGTCATTTTGCTTTATTATGGTAATTAACACAACATTGTAATTCAGCTTTTCCTCAGTAAAAAAAAAAAAAAAAAAAAAAGAATGTGCTTGTGACAGGAGTAACAGAATTAAAACAGAGAGTTTTGATGAATGATCTCTGGAGGCAGGGCTGATGGTACAGTTGATATTACAGAACCGGGCTTTCTGATAATAGTGGAGATGTTAGCATTTCATTACCAGAAGGAAAGGTAAAAGCTGGGAGCAATTGTTGTGAGGTATAGAAAGGCTGGAGTATTAACTAGAACAATATAACCTGCAAGGAGCCTGATGGTCTTAGGGGCAAGGTTTATGAACAACCAACAAGAATGATGCTCAATTTATATAACTGAGAGAAATCAAGAATAGGTGATCAGGAGACTGAAAACCTATCTCCAAATACAGGAGTTATGACTTCAAAATATGGATTTGAGGACACAGTTCATCTCACAGTAGTACCCATTTATGGTCTTCCCCAGGGCTGTATTAATGCTTTCATCCTCTGTTGTAAAATAGTCTGATGAGTTCTGAATGGTCTTCATATTCCTACAGAGAAAAATGCCAGTTCACTGTATCAAGTCCATTCTATTAATTAGACCTGATTATCAAGAATTCTTGAGTACATTGGAGGCCCGTGCATGTTAAGTACATGCTCAAAAGGTTAGGAGATAAACTCAACAAAAGGATCCACAGCATCAGTGAGATCTTTAGGGATTCATGATATAGGGCATGGCACAGTATACCTTTTTAATAAGGTTTAAAAATTTCTCTTGATAAAATTGACATTCAATAAATGTTTTAATTAACCCAATTAGCCATATTTTTAAAGAGTCCTAGAAAGAAATAATACTAATTTATCTGTTAATAACTGATAATTTTGTGTAAATTTTAACCCAACATTGTTTTTAGTACATACTATACACCCCTTGGAGAAGGCAATGGCAACCCACTCCAGTACTCTTGCCTGGAAAATCCCATGGGCGGAGGAGCCTGGTAGCGTCCGTGGGGTTGTACAAAGTCGGACACGATTGAAGTGACTTAGCAGCAGCAGCAGCATACACTCCTAACCCTTGGAATACAAGAAAATAAAGCTAAAAAGTTTGAGAACAATGTTAGCAGATGCCAACTGATGCCTACTAGTAGAAAAAAGAACAAACTTTTGCCAAATTCCAGAGACTTTCAAAATAAACACACTTTTTAGGCACACAAATACAACCAAATGTATGGAAGAAGTTGCATCTCTCTCACAGTTTTATAAAGAGCTATTCATATCTCTTTCTTCTCATACTGGCCACAGGCAAATTTCTCTGAGCCCAAACTAAAGCATTTATTATTCTGTTGGAGTCTCAGAAGGTATGTATTCTGAGATCCAAATAAGATTTAGAAAATTCCTCCTGGCTTATTCTTCAAATGTCAATTATTTGTAGTAAACCAATTTTATTTTTATTCTCAGTGGAAAAAAAGCAAATAAAACACTTTACATTTAACCAAAGAAATGTTTGTATCATGTACTGCTAACAGCAGAGGAAGTAATAAATGGAAACTCTACTTACAAATCATATGCTTCTGCTTTCTTACATGCCCTTTAGAACAGTTGGTTTATTGGTTAACAAAAATAGTTCACTCAAACTAATGTTTTGAAATTATTTTTAAAAGAGAAACACTAACATTTTTTGATCCTTGACAATATAAATATATTGTGAAAGAATTCAGGTTAGTAGCTTACAGATAGACAGTATGCATACGTTACTTTGCTTATCCTTCCCTCATTATCCCTATATAAGAATGATATGTAATGAAGTTATGAAAAAGACGGGATACACGAGATACCATATTTTCTAGGTTTCTAGAAGACAGCAAACTCAATGCCTATTAGAACTGGTTCTTACATTTTAAATGTATTTTCTAGGAGAAATGGTTTTAGAAATCTTTATTGGGTAAATTACTGAATGATTTAGTCAGATCTTATCACTAGTGAAATTGTAGCATCAAGGGACAGATAAAATCTGTATCTGTACATACATGAGAGAGAGTAATCTTTCATAAGTTTCCATTAAAGTATTTTGCAAGGGATATTTGGCAACCTAGATCAGTTTTTTTTTTTTTCAGTGACTGTCCAATGTTTATTCTAAAATTTTCCTTTTTGTATATTAATTTCATAAAAGTCATTTCTAGTCTCCTGACTTACCTACCAATAATGTGGCAAAGTCCAATTTTGTATCTATTGTCAACATTCACTATTTGTATTACAAAGTATGGAGGAGTGATCAGAGTATGGGCAGTGAGAGTATGGGAGAGGATAAGGACCATAGTATGTAGTGAATTAGTAGTGAAAAGTATCATGTGTAGAAAGACATCGTTAACAAGATCCTGTTCATTCACTTGACTTATTTAGTACACTCCTGGTAGAAGCCATGTATTGTCCTAGGTCTGGGGTTATTGTGATGAACTGAAGGAGGCATAACTTGGCTGTCATGTAGCTTACAGCCTAACAGAGGATCATTGCTTGATTGACCATACAGCATTCAGAAGCAGGACACTATTAAATTTATAATGAAAGAATGTGACCTGGACTGTGGGTTCAGGGAACATTTTCATGAGAACATTAAACGAGCTAAGATTTGAATTATATATATGGATGCACAAGGGGAAATTTGTTGGATGAAAGAGAGAACTAAGAAAAGGTAAAAACATATGGAAAGAGCCTAGAGCATGCAGGGCACTGATGGAAGGTTTAAATTTAAGGCTAGAACAGGGTGGGCAAAAAGGAGAGTGTCTTAAGATAGGCTTTGAAAAACAGGCAGGAACTACACCACACAGGGTCTTGTGTTCCAGGGAAAGATTTTAGCCTTTATCCTAAGACCAGTAGTAAGTCAGTGAAGACTTTCACTATATCTTCATGTAATAATTTAGTGTATATGCCATGTAACAACAAAACCCTAATACAAACTTCAAGTAAGATTGAAGTTTGTTTGTTTTTTTCTTTTTCTTTTTCTCTTGTCTGTAAGAGTCCAAAACATACAGGTAGTTCTATTCCAAGGAGCCTTCCACTGACCCAAGCTGGTGAGCCACTCTGCCAGCCCTGTATTTCTGTTTCCTTGTATCCTCCAGATTTCTATTTCTAGAGAGTAGGAAGGGAGAAGAGAAAGTTAAGGTCAAAAGTCTTTGTCTTTAACAAGCATATAATAATTCCATTATATTATTTGACCTGAACCAAATCACATGGGTAAAATATTAATTTTCTGTAAAGATTATTTCCTTTCAGATTGTTTAATGGCCATGATACAGGCATTTGCTTAAGGATGGCTAGGAGCAGGGAAGATATAGTAAACATTTTTCAAATATTCTGAAGCTCAGTTTAAAAATGGGTGACATAAATGTGAGTTAATCAGAAAACATAGGAACAGCCAAGTATTGACAAACTCCAATAATTTGCAGTGTCTTTTCTGAATAAAGCCTTCACTGTCAAATGTGATTTCACTAAAGTTCAATTACCATCTTAGACACACAACTTAGAAAAACTGTGCATCTACAGCTGACATATTGATGAAGACTTGACATAGAGAGTTATCAACAAGACAGCTACTAAGTAGGATTTGGGATGGGACTACAGGGAAGAGTTCAATTTTTCTTATCAGTTTGACTGAAAAATATCTTGGCTCCAGTGAAAGCAGATTTGGGAGAAAAGATAATGAGTTCAGTTTAGTTACCAAATTCAAAGAACAATTCCTATATCCCTTTTCTGAGTTACTGGAAGTATGATGATGAAAAACACACAATTTCTGGAAAGATAGTTGTATAATTAACTGTCATGGTAGGTAGTTATATTAAGCTATATTCATGATATGGTTGCTAAGTAAAACAGAATAATAAACTGTATTAAAGAAGGAAATTTATATTGCAAGGAGGAGAATTTGAATGGTTAATTTGAATCATGAAATATGAATTACAACTTCTCCAATAGATAATGAGAAAGCATTTTATCAAAAGGGAATTACATGTGTTAAGTTGGAAAAAAATCATATGAAGTATCATTCGTTCATTTGCCAAATATCCAGGAACTCTTTTAGTTCTCTGGAGATATAAGTAATACAGTAAAAAAAAAAAAAAATCCCTAACTTCATGGAGCTTATAGTCTGGTGGGGGAGATACAAAATAAGCAAATAAACTAATTAAATATGAGAAGAAGTGCTATGGAGAAAAAGAAAACATGAAAGGGAAACAGATTACTGTGTGCTGCTTGTGTGAAAAGAAAATGATGGTGTTTTGAATTAGGGCATTTGAATTGAGTAAGTATAACTGATAAGGTGATATTAGAGTAAAATACCTGAAGGAAGGGAGGAAGCAAGCCATGCACTTATAGAATATGTGTATGTGTGTGCACGTATGCACATTCACAGCTGGTTGTGGGGTTCACAGGAAGAGGTAATATTAAGTGCAAAGTCTATGAACTAGGAATGGCTTTGATGACATTTGATTCATTGGAATGGAATGAACAAGAATGAAAATGTAAATGTTGAGAAAGGTGGACCAGAAGGGGTAATAACACGTAGGGCCTTGTAAGTAATTGTTCAAACTTTGCCTTTTGCTCTGGAGAGTGACAAGTTTATTTTAGGATTGAAAGGGTTCTCTATGGCTGCTATGATAAAAATACATGCAGAAAGTAAGGATGGAAGTAAATAATTCAGTTAGAAGGCTACAAGAACAATCCAATATGGCTTGATTGATAAACTTCATGCTTTTTGTGTTCTTCATAAAAAGAACAGATGAGAGTTGAACTTAGAAGCGTAGCTGAGGCCAAATAACAATGTCTCTTGCATATTAGGCATAAGAATTAGATCTGGTCTAGTATAGTGAGGAACTATTCAAGCATTCTAAAAAAGAAAAATCTGATCAGCTGGCACCAAACACAAATTAATCCAAGTTCTATACTATCATCCATGCTCTCATCAATTACTCTCGTTATGTGAACCTCTTTTTCACATATCTGCATTCACCAAGAAACATAGCTGCCAACAGACCCTGGCCTTGTATCTCACACTTTGAAAATTAGTGTAACTAATCTCTATCTCTTCCAAATTAAAAAGAAATAATGGAGTATGTATGCATTGATCTTAGGCCATGGAGCAGAGTCTATTAATGGGAAGGCTCTACTATAACCCTGTTAGGAGTTTTGTGTCTTCTTAGGATCTAATAAGCAGGAAGGAATGTCACATCTACCCCACAGTGAGAAAAAGCTAGATAAGCTACAAAGAATAACTGTTAAAATTACTTAGAGATCTGAAAGACAGGGAAACTGAGTAGCCTGAAATCTGAGGATGAATATGCTCTTTTAAGAAGAGAGATGATGCACAGATGATCTTACCTTTGCTGAAATATTAGAAGAAATATAATGACTGTCATACAAATTGTTAAGAAGAAATCAGTTAAACTGTTAACAAATTTCTGAAGACAGAGTGTGGCTAGAGCAACAATATAGAACTTTTGTGAACCCCAGACACAAGGGAGATTTTGTGCAAACTCACAGGCTCTCTTCTATGACCCCCACTAGGTGCTGATGGGAAAGATTGGGAGCAGGCAAGACACTAGAGAAAGTTCCCTTCACTATTATAGGCAATGAGAAAGGATTATCTAGTTCTGCAGGAAAGGAACAAAACTTCACTCCTCACCTCAAAACTCCTCTTTAATAGAAACAAAAAAAAAGGTTCAAGATAGAGAGAGAAAGAAGAAGGAGAAGAAGAGAAAGATTAGAAGAAGAAGAAAAAAAAAATCCTTGAATAGACAGTGGCTAGAATTACCCCAAATAATGAAAGACATCAAACCACATTCTCAAAAAGTTTGAGCACCTCTAGCAGGATAAATATGATCATACACACAAATACATGAACACACACACATGTCAATTAAGGCACATCATATCCAAGCTACTAAAAATAAGGGATATTGTAGAAAGGAAATAATGAAGGCTGACAGAGTAAAAATGACCGAGCATATAAAGAAAGGATTATATTATATATTAGGATTCTTGTCAGAAAATGAAAGCCGAAAGAATAGTAGAGTGACATTTTTTTTTAAGTGTTGAAGGAATAAAGAGGGCTACCTGGAATCCTATACTAGGTAAAAATTTCTTTCAAAATAAAAACTACATAAAGAATCATATATCAAAGTTTGTCATACTGTATTAAAAGCAAGATCCAGCTGTTGGCTATATACAAAACAGTTTATTTTCAAACACAAATAGATTGAAATTGAAAATATGGAAAAAGACATATGATATAAACAATAATGATAATGGCGGTGGCCATATTTATATTGGATAAAAATAGACTTTAATATGAGAAATGTTACAGGAGACAAAAATAAGTGTTTAGTAATGATAAAAAGGTCAATATATCAAGGAGACATAACATTCATACACACATATATACACCTTATAAAAATATATACTTCATATGTTTTATAAAAAGCATAAAATAAAAAATGTAATTTAAGAGACAAACAATGATTATAGTTGGTGATCTTAATACTCGCTTCTCAGTAATTGACAGCATCACTAAATTGAAGACTAATAGGAATATAGAAGAATTAAACAACACTATCAACAACTTGATAGAACATTCCACCCCATGCTCCATAAAAGAAAAACTATATATACACTGTGGGTTTCATCAAAGTTTAAATCCTTTCCTTCAAAGGTGGTCATTAATAAAAGGAACAGACAAGCTGCATACCAAGAAACTATTTGTAAATCATGTATCTGATAAGTACTGTATCCGAATATATATAAATTTTGTGACTTAATAAAAAGACAAACAATCCAATAAAAATTGGGCAAAAGATGTGAATAAATACCAAAGATGATATATGCATGGACAATAAGACAAATGAAAAGATACTCCACATTGTTACTGAATAAGGAAATGCAAATTATGACACAGGATAGCACTACATACCCACTAGCTGCTCCAGGAGATAGGCATTATTGTTGTTGAAGATACAGAGAAAGTGGATCCTCAAGTATTATTGTCAAGAAAGTAAAAGGAGACCTAACTTTGGAAAGAGCTTGATACTGTCATACAAAGTTAAGCATGCTCTTATTATAAGAGCTAACAATTCTACGCCTATGTGTTTATCCACAAGAAATGAAACCCTATGTTCACACACAGATTTGTATTTGTATATTCATAGCAGCTTTATTTTTCTTAAGCATAAACTGGAAAAAATCTAAATGGCCATCAACTGGTGGCTAGCTAAGCAAAATGTGATATATTCATACAATGATACACAAGTTAATAATGACACACAAGTTAAAAAAGAAACACCTACTGATAGAAAGCAGCAACATTATATCCTCAGTAATATTATGCTAAGTGAAAAAAGCCAAAATTAGATGACTCCATATTCGTATGATTACATTTTTATGAAATTTCTTAGAAAAGGTGATGTTATAGACACAGAATACAAGTTAGTGGTTTAGTGGGAATAGTGGTGGAATGGGGGAATTGATTGCAGTTGGTCATGGGAAGGAATGTTTTGGACAATGGAAGTGTTCTTAAGCCAGATTGTGCTTATGCTTGATGACTGTATAAAGTTACTAACACTTATTGCACTGAACACTTCAGATGAACTTAACAGTACATTAGTTATACCTAATGGGAAAGTGAAGAGGAACTAAAGAGCCTCTATATGAAGGTGAAAGAGGAAAGTGAAAAAGCTGTGTTAAAATTCAACATTCAAAAAATTAATATCAAGACATCCAGTCCCATCACTTCATGGTGAATAAGGAAAAAATGGAAACAGTGACAGACTATGTTTCCTTGGGCTCCAAAATCACTGTGGACAGTGACTGCAGCCATGAAAGTAAAAGATGCTTGCTCCTTGGAAGGAAAGCTATGACAAACTTAGTGTGTTTTTCCAGTAGGTATGTACAGATGAGAGAGTTGGACCGTAAAGAAAGCTGAGCACCAAAGAATTGATGCTCTCAAACTCTGGTGCTGGAGAAGAGTCTTGAGAGTCCCTTGGACAGCAAGGAGATCAAACCAGTCAATCCTAAAGGAAATCAACCATGAATACTCATTGGAAGGACTGATGTTGAAGCTGAATCTCCAATACTTTGGCCTGATGCAAAGAACTGACTCATTAGAAAAGATACTGATGCTGGGAAAGATTGAAGGCAGGGAAAGAAGGGGACAACAGAGGACAGACAGTTGGAAGGCATCACCAACTCGATGGACATGAGTTTGAGCAAACCCTGGGAGACAGTGAAGGACAGGGAAGCCTGGTGTGCTGCAGTCCACAGGGTTGCAAAGAGTTGTTCATGACTGAGCAACTGAAGAACCACAGTTATACTTGAAGAAATCATTAAAAAAGAAAATGAAAGGTTTTAGTGAGACGGCTTTTTTGGTGGCTCAGACAGGTAAAGAGTCCCCCTGCAATGCGGAGACCCAGGTTTGATCCCTGCATCAGGAAGATCCTCTGAAGAAGGGAACAAACCCGCTCTAGTATTCATGCCTGGAGAATCCCATGAACAGAGGAGCTTGGTGGGCTATAGTCCATGGGGTCACAAAGAGTCAGATATGAATGAGTAACTAACACTCACTTTCACTATCTAATTCTACCCAATATCATTTTCTTGTCTTCTCTTTGCCTTGGATAACATATCCTCTTCAATGCATTTCTGTACTGGAGAGGTACAGGATCAGCCACTTTCCCCTGCTACATCTCTCACTTATTTAATATAAAGGGCAAATCACAATAAAATAAGCTAAAACAAAAACTGATCCAGGTATTACATTTAGAAACTGTAGATATTAGCAAATATTTAGCCACCTTTCCATAGCCTCTATATCTTTCTTAAAATTGAACAAATAATGATGGCTTTGAGTAGTGAACTGTTGTCAGCCATCAGTGAGAAAATATTATGAATTTAAATATGTGTTTGTGTGCTCACTTGCTCAGTTGTGTCTGACTCTTTGCGAACCCACAGATTGTAGCATGGGCTCCTATGCTCCATGGGATTTCCCAGGCAAGAATACTGGAGTGGGTTGCCATGCCTTCCTCTAAGGATTCTTCTCAACCCAGGGATCAAACCTGTGTCTCATACATCTCCTGCATATCAGGTGGATTCACCATTGTGCCACCTGGGAAGCAATGAAGTTACATAGCTGCTATTAACAAAAATAAGGAAACATGGTTAAGTTTTCCAGAAATACATGCCTTGATAGGCATTTATATGCCTATAACATATTCGGTTCAGCTCAATTCAGTTGCTCAGTAGTCTGCAAATCTTTGTGACCCCATGGACTGCAGCACACAAGACTTCCCTGTCCTTCACCAACTCCTGGAGCTTGCTCAAACTCATGTCCATCTAGTTAGTGATGACATCCAACCATCTCATTCTCTGATGTCCCCTTTTCCTCCTGCCTTCAACCTTGCCCAGCATTAGGGTCTTTTCCAATGAATCCATTCTTTGCATCAGGTGGCCAAAGAACTGGAGTTTCAGCTTCAGAATCAATCCTTCCAATGAATATTCAGGACTGATTTCCTTTAGGATGGACTGGTTTGATCTTCTTGCAGTCCAAAGGACTCTCAAGAGTCTTCTCTAACACCACAGTTCAAAAGCATCAATTCTTTTGATCAATCAGGCTCTCAGCTTTCTTTATGGTCCAACTCTCTCATCTGTACATCAGACTACTGGAGAAAACATAGCTTTGACTAGATAGACCTTTGTTGGCATAGTAATGTCTCTGTTTTTTAATATGCTGTCTAGGTTGGTCATTGGAGAAGGCAATGGCACCCCACTCCAACACTCTTGCCTGGAAAATCCCATGGACAGAGGAGCCTTGTAGGCTCCAGTCCATGGGGTCACTAAGAGTCGGACACGACTGAGCGACTTCACTTTCACTTTTCACTTTCATGCATTGGAGAAGGCAATGGCAACCCACTCCAGTGTTCTTGCCTGGAGAATCCCAGGGACAGAGGAGCCTGCTGGGCTGCCGTCTATGGGGTCGCACAGAGTTGGACACGACCGAAGCGACTTAGCAGCAGCAGCAGCAGGTTGGTCATAGCTTTCCTTCCAAGGAGCAAGCGCCTTTTAATTTTGTGTCTGCACTCACCATCTGCAGTGATTTTGGAGCCCACCCCACCTCCCCCGCCCAAATAAAGTCTCTCACTGTTTCCATTCTTTCCCCATCTATTCGCCATGAAGTGACAGGACCAGATGCCACGATCTTAGTTTTCTGAATGTTGAATTTTAAGCCAAGTTTTTCACTCTCCTCTTTCACTTTCATCAAGAGGCTCTTTAGTTCTTCCTCGCTTTCTGCCATAAAGGTGGTATCATCTGTGTATCTGAAGTTATTGATATTTCTCCCGGCAATCTTGATTCCAGCTTGTGCTTCATTCCAGCCCAGTGTTTCTCATGACGTACTCTGCATGTAAGTTAACTAAGCAGGGTGACAATATACAGCCTTGATGTATTCCTTTCCTGATTTGGAACCGGTCTGTTATTCCATGTCCAGTTCTAATTGTTGCTTCTTGACCTGCATACAGATTTCTAATGGGTCTATAACATGGGTAAAACTCAAATAGGGTTGTAAGTTAAGTCACAGTGACTAATTAATTATGATAGTTCTTTTTTTTTCATTTATTTGGTTTTTTTTTAATTTAATTTTATTTTTAAACTTTACAATATTGTATTAGTTCTTATCTCCATTTGTCCAGCATTTAAGACAACAGTATGTATGTTCAGGAGGAGTCCAAGAACAGGATAAACTTCTATCATGTAAAACATATTTCTATCACATGGTTAATCTATTATTTCTATACAAGTGGAAGGGCACACAGTGTGAAAATGTGAGATGAAATTGATACTCAAAAGTTGATCCAGTTAGGACAGAGGGAAATGACAGAAGTTTGGCTATAAAATTTTTGGAGCCAAGTAATAGAAAGTTTTGAGTTCTGGAACTTTATTTAAGAGCTTTAGTCTACTTTTAATGGGCTTTCCTGGGTGGCTCAGCGATAAAGGATTTGCCTGCTAATGCAGGAGATTCGGGTTAGATCTCTGGGTTGAGAAGATCCCCTGGAGGAGGAAATGGCAACCTACTCCAGTATACTTGTCTGGAAAATCCCATGGATCAAGGAGCCCAGCAGTCTAGAGTCCATGAGGTCACAAAAGAGTCAATCATGACTTAGCAACTAAAGAGCAACAACAACCACTTTTAATAGGGAAGTAGCAGGGGCTTCCCTGGTGGCCCAGGGGTTAAGAATCTGCCTTATAATGCAGGGGACACAGGTTCAGTCCCTCGTAGGGGAACTAACATCCCACATCCCACATGCCTCATGCCACAACTATGGAATCTGTACCACAATGAAAGGTCCTGCATGATGCAGTAACGATAAACTTAAAAAAAAAAATAGGGAAGTAACAATATGAAAGCAATATTTTATAAATAGTGCTGTTGTGTAAGAGAACTGAAGTGATTAGAAAATGAAGAATGAAACATTTAAGTATTTTTATTACAATAAACAGAGCATAATGTAGTAACTAGGAAAGTGATATTGATGATGAAAAGAGCATTAAACCCAGTTGTCAGTTGTTGAAAATTTCCTGTGTAGCAAGCACTGTCTTAAAGTTTTACATTAATTATTTTAATATGTATTTTACATGAATTTTTACATGAAACCACATTGCGAACAGCAGACCTATGTAGCAGGATAAGTACTGACACCCATGACGTTCAGTGTAATTGTGCAACCCATCCGATATGAATTATGTATTTCCATTTACTTTTGTATATGATGTACAAAATTATACAAAGGTAAATTGAATGTCTAGAAATGATTTTCTAACGTAGGGATATGGCTAAGGTTTTAGTTTCCATTGCATCAATAATAAAGGCTTTAATTATGGAGAATATTATGTTGAGATTAACCTTGCAAAGAGAGTTGAGATTCCAAAGCACTGAACCATTTAGTTTCCTTTAAACTAAGTTAGAATCTTGAATTGACATTATATACACCTTAAACCTCAATGATATTTAAAATTTTGTCAGTTTTTCACATAGCAGTATTTGAAGCAAAGCAAGCCAACCATAATTCTTTGTCAGTAATTCTCAGAAGCATCAAATATTAAACAAATTATTTTATAATTACAGTAATGGGAAAGTCCATGTGATATCAGAATACTTTAAAACATAAGTTAAAATTATATCCATATATTTTACTTCTTAAAAGTGATTATTCTACCAATAATAAGTCTGTGGTTTTTAAGGCACCACTGATTAATTCTCAGTTTAGTGGATTTAGAAGCATACAGAAAAAGTACATCCCAGGAACTCATCAATCATCAGCTCAGTCACATGATCAGGAGACTCATTTAATTAATAATACCACTTCATAGTCATATAGCATTTTGTAAATCTGCTATCTTTAAATTTGGCAGACATGCTTTATCTGCAACAAAGAAAACAATCAGAATCAAGGATAAGATTTAATGTGTAGTGCTTTAATATATGAGATCAAAGACAGCCATCATTTTTTTTTTCCAGAAAAAGGGAAATTTGATTACCAAGCTTAAGTATGCTGTATCTTAAATGAAATTCTGATCATAAAGAAAGGTACTATCTACTCAAAAGTATAATTTCTGTACTTTGAAAATCATCTCAGCAAGAATTATCTCCCTCTATCAAATTGTAGCACTTGTCAAAATCAACCGTAAAGCATCTCAAGTGCTCTTCTGAATCAACAAAACAGATGTATAGCTATGTGAGGTTGCAAGGAGAAAGAAATAACAGTGACTGGATGCCCATCAGTGCCCTTAATCTCTTGAACCCACACTTAACATGGTTGACACGGCAGGTCTTTAGGACTTTCCTCACACAAGGGAAATGCAAGGATGATTTTTAATAATATGTAAAAATATGTAAAAATAATTTTCTTTCTCCTTTGCTGCTAGACTTTCATTCTTTCTTTATATTCTTAAACAGGCCTTAGACATGTAGCGTGGCATTATTTTTTCCTTTGGTCTACTAGTAATTATAAGAAATTTTTTATGATACACTTGGAGAAACTAGAAGATCAAACTCTAGAAGTCAAAAAGGAAATAATGATTTTATCACAGGTAAAATTTTTGCTTTAATCAAATTGTTTTTCTCCCTTACTGATAAGCAGGTCTTTGTAGCATGTAAGACCAGAAGCTCTAGAGTGAGACTTGAGGCCAACTCTTTGTTTGAGCCCGGGAGGGTGAGTTAATTTCTTTGTGCCTTCGATGAAAAGTGGATATGATAATGTACTGACCTTATGAGGTAGTTTTGAAGATTGCCTGAGATGCATCCTGCTAAGGCATTGAAAACACTGCCTGGTACTTAGCACTCAAATGTGATTCTTATATTTTTGTCTCTTATTCTTCATTTCATTAATATTCAGATGCTGTGGTTCTCTCTTTGTCAAATGGTAGTGACCAAATAATAATGTACCCTAGTGTACTGTAAGAAACTACTACAAACCAGAGTCCTAGAGATTATGTTTATGATTTATATGCATATTTTAACAGCTAACAATGGAAAAGCTCTTATTAGGCTAGCTAAATATAGATACTTTGTGGTTTTTCAGACAGTGTCATCCAAGTACAGGACAAACTTTGCTGGTTAATAGAGACATAAACCACGTGGCTGATGTTATGATTTTGTGATCCCATCATAGGCACATTTAGCTTATGTGTTGACTTCAGAACCTAACCGCTGTGTCAGGGCCATTATGGTGAGACAACCATCTAATGGAATGAGAGTGGAAGGTTTTCTTGGTGCCACTACAGATAACCACCAACTTCGAAACTCAGAACACTGGCTGGATTCCCCTAGTCTTCTATACTGTTTCTCTGAGGATTTTAATGAGGGGGTGATGAGAACAGTATGGGAAATACATCCATAGCTCCAGACTATGAAGACACCACTTAGAAAGTAGGTTTTGAAAAATCTGCCACTAAGAAGCGAGGAAGCAAAAACAAGACATCACCTAAGGAACCGTATCCCATTGCAACTACGGATGACTTTTCTTCTCTACATTACACTGTCCTACTCAAAATTTAAGATTCAATCAGTGTATGAATAAATGAGCATCTTTCCTGTTTTTCTTACCATCCCTAGTATCTCTAAGAAACTACGTTATGGACTGAATGTGTCACCTCAAAATTCATATGTTGACATCTTAGCCCCCATTCCCTCAGTGTGGCTGTATTTGGATTAAGGAAGTAATAGAAGTTAAATGAGGATCGTTAGAGTGAGGCCCTGATCTAACATAATTAGTGTTTTTATAAGAAGAGACATCAGAGTGCTCCCTTTCTGTTTCTGCAAAGTCACATAGGAAAGGCTGTATGAATGTATAGGGAGAAAGTGGCCACCTGCAACCCAAGGGAAGAGGTTGTACCAGACACCAAGCCTGCTGCCACTTTGATCTTGGACTTTTAGTCTCCAGAACTATAAGAAATTTCTCCTGTTTAAACCGCCCAGTCTATAGTATTTTGTTATGGCAGCATAAACAGATTAATACAAACTATTACATGTAACCTTGATTGTTTTTATTATAATTATCAAAGTATTTTCTGTACTTTCTCTTATAAAGCATCTTGAGATTGGGCCCTTGTTTGTTTCAGGATTAGGGTTAGCCAATGACTTGCTTAAAAAATAGATGAATGGATGAAGCTTCTTTATTAACTGAACTTATGTAACTATTGCTATTGGGCTTTCCTGGTGGCTCAGATGGTAAAGAGTCTGCCTGCAGTGCAGGAGACCCAGGTTTGATCCCTGGGTCAGTAAGATCCCCTGGAGAAGGGAATAGCTACCCATTCCAATATTCTTGCCTGGAGAATTTCATGGACAGAGAAGCCTGGTGGGCTACAGTTCATGGGATCACAAAGAGTTGGACACGACTGAGTGACTAGCACTTTCACTTGTTTTTGCTTTCAACTATTGCTAAAAACTCACTGAATATCTTTTGATAGAAGTGAGTTAACCACATTTAACAGAATATTATATATATCTTTAAGTTTATCATAAACAGGTAAAAAAATAACACTAAAACCTGACAGCAAATAATGTAAACAGTTTTATCACAAACATGTAAATACAAATGGATACTGAGAAAAAGAAACCCTTTGACTTCAGTAAAACAAATAGATGAAAGTTGTAATAAGATACTCTTTTAAAAAATGAGACCAAAATCCAAAAGATCATTAACATTCAAATTTACAGAGATTGTATTTC
Source organism: Bos grunniens (assembly GCF_055505025.1). NCBI lineage: Eukaryota > Metazoa > Chordata > Mammalia > Artiodactyla > Bovidae > Bos > Bos grunniens. Next base: position 67,339,706 of record NC_141168.1, on the reverse strand, counting down.
CTATTATATTTTAGAAAATAGCCTAGCAATATGCATTTAGATACTTTGTTATTTACACAAGTTTGCCTATTATTTCCAATTCTAGATTCCATCCTAAGAAAATAATCTTCAAAGCAGAAAAAGTTTTGTGCTAAAATATTTGATTTCTTCTGAATTTATATAATTCTAGAAAAGGGCATTGTGGAACTTCATGCTTAAAGTGTGCATAACTGTCACTCATTTTAACTATAGAAATCAAACACAGTTTATCTTGAGATCTTATTCTCTTAACTCAGTTGCACTTTGAGGTGCTCATTTCCCTCTCTTGGGTAATATATATTCTTGGAAGTCTGCTGCCTAGAAAATGTGAGAAAAGCCCCCAGTCTATCTACCCCGTGGTCACTCTCAGGTGTCCACTGACCTATCCATGCAGTCGGTTCCAAAGCCATCACTCTAGTGATTCTTACACACCATGACCTTTAGAAATTTTCTACTATCTCCAAGGTCTCAACGAATCATACTTCAGTGTTCAAGCAAACACGAACTTTCCCTATTTGTGGAATTTCAACCTTTCAGGCATTCCTAGGATAAAAAAAAACAGGGCACAGATTTCCATTATTTCTATAATCTAACATTTCCTTTATTAGTTTCCCAACTCTCTCTGAAATTAGATCATTTTAGAAGTGACTTAACAGCAGCAGACTCTTTCCAAACCTGTGGTTCTCTCTCCAAAAATCAGTCCAGTTCCTTGCTCTCTGGAGGAAAAGAATCAATTTGTCGATTTGCCAACCTATATACCTACCGATCTACCTACATTTATCTATCTACCTTCTGTCTATCTGTCTGTCTATCTGTCTCCCTTCTACTTTCATGACAGTCTCATGGGAAAATAAGAGACTTGGTAAAGAGAGTCTCTTAAAGGTGAGCAAATGGAAACAAGTTAACAATGATGACTCTAGAATGTGGATGTGGCTTATGAGTAATTTTCTTCTTCTGAAGTTTGGCAACAAGTGCAGTTTTACTTAGACTGCGTATTTACTTCATTTAGTTTGTGTATTTTTATTTGGGAAAACTTGTGGGATTTAGGACTGATGGAGAGTAGAGGAGTACCTTTCTCAATTAGCCCAATCCATTCTTCAGCTCATCCACTGCTAGTATAATTATAGAATTTGAGAAATCTTGTTGGGTAAGATATCCTGAGGTATGATGCTAACAGAGAGTGGGGCTCAAAGAACTTGGCATTTGTACAAAAGGAGGAAATTTTAACAATCTTGTCTCCATTTCCCACTACTATGGCCAGTACATTTTATAGGCAATACATTTTAAAATTTATATTAAATCCAATGTATTACATTTTCAAATAATGTATTAATTTATCAATTATCTTTAGACAAAATGACTTACAAACACATGAAATATTTCAGTCTTCTTGTTTTTGTTGTTCAGTCCCTAAGTTGTGTCCAACTGTTTGCAATCTCATGGACTGCAGCATGCCAGGCTCCTCTGTCCTCCACTATCTCCCAGAGTTTACTCAGATTCATGTCCATGGAGTTGGTTGTCCTCAGCTGCTCCCTTTTCCTTTTGCCTTTTTAGTCTTTCCCAGCCTCAGGATATTTTCCAGTGAGACAGATCTTCATTTCAGGTGGCCAAAATGTTGGAGCTTCCACTTCAGCATCAGTCCTTCCAGTAAATATTCAGTGCTGATTTCATTTAGAATTGACTGGTTTGATCTTGCAGTCCAAGGGACTCTCAAGAGTCTTCTCTAGCACCACAGTTTGAAAGTATCAGTTCTTTAGCACTCAGTCTTCTTTATGGTCCAAATCTCACATCTGTATATGACTACTGGAAACACCATAGCTTTGACCATACAGACCTTTATCGGCAAAGTGAGGTCTCTGTTTTTTAATACGCTGTCTAGGTTTAGTAAGAGAGGTTAAAAATCATAAAACTTGTTGCAAGAACTAAATAAGAGCAATAAACCACATTTGGTGAGAGATGGTAACAAGTATCAATGTTCTATTCAAGTATAATGATATCATACTTTTACCTATAATTCTGCATCATTATCTCTCATAATGCTTTTAGTTAGGTTACTGAGAATTTATGCTCACTTTTAAGTGATTAAAAATAACACAGGTATAACATAGGTATGATCAGATAAGAGAATGGGCTAAACTCAGTGGTGATTCAAACAAGAAGTAAATTTAGTATTCTCCAGTAAATCCCTATGATCATGCTGTTAAATTCCCTTTCTGCACTAATGACTTACACCTTGAACAGACATCATAGACTTCTCTTACCTATAAAGGACCAGTCTTAGCTTGGTAAATAAGCATTAGGGTCACCTCTCTAAATATGTTCAGCCCAGTCAAATGTAAAAAATGTTCAGTTTCACACACAGCTCATGATTTTTCCTCATTCTTAAGACTCAAGTCTGACTCGTCATCCCTGCCACAAGAATAGTCTTTTACTCCATTCAGTTTCCTATCTCCCTCCACTGTCTCTACCCATTCATTTCCCTTTGTCTCTTCTGAGTTTTCCAGACTCAAGGCAGGGGGCCTTTTAGACTTTAGTGCTTCTGAGTGTGTCACATGCTCAAATGCTGTTCTTTGCATGGAACACAGATGGGTTCTCAGTTCCCATCCACTGCTGTGTGGTTCTCTAGATGACATCTCAACTCCTGCTCACATAAGTTCATCTTACTACTTCTTAGTGCTGGTGTCCCCTTCCCATGACAAGGAGCCCTCTTACTCAGCAGCCCATCAGGATGGCTTGATCTGGTTACTTTCTTTAGTATCTACTTGCCCTGTAGGAAGCAAGTACAGTTTTTCTACTACATCCAGAGGGGGATAGCTGATGCTTGCTGTACTCTCTGTAGTCACTCTTGCCTTGAGAAGACTCTGGAACAGATCCCAAACTTTGGAGGGTATAAGTTGAAGCTCTTTAGACTTTTCTTACTGTATTCCACTCATGTGTGGGTGGGCGTGTGAACAAATGCAGCTCAGTAAGCATAAAGTCAGGGTAGTAATGCAAGTTTTCCTTCTTATTGTCATTATTAATTTCTAAGAGCATTTCTTTTTGGAGCAGAAAAATCACTTAAAGGAATGCCATCTCCTGCCTTTTCCCCATATATGAAATTGAGTGGAAAATATTCCAGAATGCCACTCTTTCTGCCAACTTTCCTTTTCAACAAAATTATGATTTTTGTTTTGTAGGCTAAGTAGAATGATGGGAATGATGGGGAAAGACCAATTTGACTACCTCTTAGAAAACTCAAGAGTAGGGTATCTGACAGCTTTTTGGCTGTTCTTTTTGGTATATTAGAAATACTACTTGTTTTCCTCTGTATGGGGCTTTGGCCAGAATTCTAAGACAAAAGAAAAGTCTCATTCAATATATTATGACACATGGTCTTTGATTTTTTCAGAGAAGCCCAAAGAAGAAAATTAAAATCACCAGTCATTGCTCCACTGCTAAAGTTTTTGTGTCAATGCCTACTATCCTTCTTAGCTAAATGTATGCAACTATATATAGTCAGAATAATATTTTATAAATCCTTTTGATTGTTGCTTTTCTACCTAAATACATTTAAATATAATTCATTGTTCTCATAGAGCATAATTTTCATTGGTACATAGTTTTGCATTATTTTATAAAATTTGTAATCACAAGAGCACTTGCATTGTTTCCGGTGGTCCCTTCTGTATGCAATGCTTTGATGAATATTTTTGCTCATAAATTTTTCAAATATATTTTGAGCACCCCATGTGCTTCTCTCTGATGTATGCCTGGAATACATCAGGTGGCAAGATAAATACAGCATAAATCTGTAAATAAAGGGGTAAAAGGAAACTTTGGGGTATATATTATGTATGTTCACTGTCTTGATTCTGGTGGTGGTTTCATAGGTGTGTCTGCATGTCAAAATTGAACTAATTTCATGCTTTTAGTACGTGTGATTTATTGTATTTTATTTATACCTCTATGAAAGTCAAAAAGTGAAAATATTTGTTGCTTAGTCATGTGCCACTCTTTGTGATCCCATGGACTGTAGCCCACCAGATGCCTCTGTCCATGGAATTTTCCAGGAAAGAATACTGGAGTGGATTGCCATTCCCTTTTCCAGGGGATCTTCCCAACCCAGGGACCAAACTCAGGATTCCCACACTGCAGGCAGATTCTTTACCATCTGAGGCAGCTTACCTCTATAAAGCTGTTAAATGGCAAAAGAAATCTTAAGGAAAGAAGATAATTTTCCGAAGTATATTTAAACATTATGGGAAATATCTGAGAAAGGTAGTATCTGAGAAGACTGAGCCAAAGATCTACTAGAAACAAGTGGTATCTAAGGAGACAAGAGGTTGCTACTGAAAGGTCAAATGGAAGGAAGACTGAAAATTGCCCAGTATTTGACTTAGTGCATAGGGCTATATGTTATTATTATTGTCACAAAATTACTAAACATGGTGACTTAGAGCAACACAAATTTATTCTTTTTTAATTTTAGAGACTATAGCTTTGAAATAAATTTCACTGGGTTAAAATGAAGGTGTCAGTGGTCCTGATTCTTTCTGAAGGTTTTGGAGGGAATGACTGTGTTTCCTTGCCTCTTCTGGAATCTAGAGAGGGGCTCCATTTCTTGCTCATGACAGTTTCTCAAATCACTCCAAATCTCCCATTGCTTACATCATCCTGTCTGCTGCTACTGACCTTAGTAGTTTCTCCCTCTGCCTTGATCTTATAAGGACACTTCTGATACAGCATTTTCCTCTCCCCGCCCACCATTACCCCCAGATAATCTAGGTGATTCTCCAAATCTTAAATAGTTTCTGTACTCACAGTGGCCAAGTCTCTTTTGCTATTTAAGGTGATATATTCACAGAATTCTAGAATTAGGACATGAACATCTTGTGGGCAAGTGAGGGGGGATATTATTTAGCCTACCATGCAGGTAATATTGCAGAAATATTAAATAATGTCTTGCAAGTTAAAGAGAGTTGGGAAGTGAGTGTGAGGTGAGAACAATGAAGGCAGTGAATATGAATTATTTTGTAAGAATTTTGTTGTAAATGCAGAAGAGAGAGAAATTGGACGTGAAAAGATAAATGGGTCAGGAGAAGAATTTGATTATAGTAGGAAAAATTGAACATGTTTAAATGTTTATGGGAAAGTCTGAAGGGCAGTAGAGGGTAAAAATGAAAGAAAGAGATAACAGGTGTTCAAGTTTTTTGAGAATGCCAAGGGGCTGCTGTGAGGAGCCATGAAGGACTGGACATCTCCATTTACTCAAAAGCATTTGTGAAAAGACTTGAGGGTAGAGTCCTAAAACCATTGAAGACAGTTTCTTTTTTCCCAATTATGTATTAATTTTTAAAAGATATTACATAACTTTCTTTATGGTTAGTTTTAGAATTCAAGTTATTATACTATTTCTGTTCTAAGAAAATATTACAACCCCAAAACTGCGTTTCCTAGAAAATTAAAAGGAACAACAAGATTGTTGCTGAAGAAAGCTGTAGCTTTGTAGATCTGCATGAGTGCTTTCTTTCATATTTTGAATTTCAATTTTTTTCTAACTTTGCATTGGCTTGAATTTTTTGTCAGACTTTACTAAACTGCACTATCAAGCGAACTGCACTGAATGTGTTATTGTTCCCCAAGGTTTACCCTTAACATTTCACATCACTATTTTTTCTCCCTCTCTTCCCATTGTCATTTCTGTACATCCCAAATACAACAGATCATGTCTTCCACTGGGATCTCCAGGTAGAGCATTTCCAAGGTTTCCTATAATTGGTGTCTGCTATGCCTGCTCACTGAACATTATGTAAATGATGGCAGGGACCAAGAACCCAAAGGTGTGTGTGTGTGATTTTGTATGAATGGGGTGTGTGAGTGAATGTGGCTGAGTGAATGGTCTCTGTGTGTATGTGGATGCAAAGGGGATAACTGAAAGATTGTAGTAACAACTTTCAAATCAGTATCCTCCTTACCCTCTCTAGTGTAGTGATAAAATTTTCAGTTTGTAATACAATTTTATACATTTATTGGGCATTTATTGTTTAAAAGATGTACAGTGCTAGCAGCTGTTAAGGAAAATAGTTCTGTTCCTGAAAAGTAGAAAACCTATTGGGAGACTGATTGAAAAAAGAAGGGGGAAGAGCTAAGTAACTGGAAATAGAAGGAAGTATGATTGTGGCCTAGGGCCTATTTTACATTGCACAGTCAAAGATGGTCTCTTTGAGGAGGTTCCTGTTTAAACTAAACCCTGAATATCAGTTATCCAACCAGGATGCTGAATCGAAGGTTATATGTCATTAAGGATATTAGTATTATGGCATTTTTAGAGGAGATAGCAATCTGATTTGGTTGTGGGATCCAGAAAGTTTTCAGTTAAGAGGAGGAATTTCAGAAAGATAAAGCAGAGGAATAAACGTAGCTGTGGGAACAAATGAAATGATGGCACGCACGGAGAGAAACAGAGGGGAACGGAGGGGTGAGTTCATGAAACAGAAACTGCTTCAACTTGGTGGCAGCTGAGGGTAGAGTTTGTGAAAAGCAGTGGAAAAGGTGCTTTGGATCATATTGTGTAGGGTCTTAAATGGTTGCGTGGAGAATCTGTATTTGACAATTCCAACATAGCAGCATTAGAAGCCCAAAAGAAGCACACAGTTGAAAGTATAATAATGAGAGCTGCTGTTTGTGAAGTTACCGTGTGCCAAGTACTTCATATATATTATCCCTTTTTATATACTCCTCATAAAGTTGTTAAAGTTTATTATTACAGATGAGTTAATCTGATGCTCAGTGATGGGAATTAATCAGCCTGTAAGTCACCATACAAGAAAGGATTTGAACTGAGGTAGAGAAACACCTCAAATCATGAGGCCTATTGAGTCTAGTATAATGGGTGAGGTGTAAGGGGACATGAATTAGGGTCATGACCAACTGCCCAGAAAAGAGAAGATGTAGTCTCCTCTATAGGCAAAGTCCACAAGCTATAGGATCATATTTGATGTAAAGAAAAAAGAAAGGAATACATATTTTAGATAATTCAAGAATGCTACCATGGTTGTTATTTCCAATTTTAATGCTTTTCATGTTTTTTCCTAACTATCGTTTTGTCATTTTTACCAAAATATATACTCAGTAGGTAAAATTTAAAAAATGCATAGTAATAGGAAAGAGGGAAAACTTTCCTAATCCCCTAACACCTATTGATGGTTAACTGCTAATGCTTTGGTACCATTCTGAACTTTTGAATATACGTGCAGAGATATCTGAAGGATTCTTTTAGAATCACTTAACATGACTTATTTTACTAAAGGTGGAATTTTTCAACCTTTTACATTTAGCATCGAATTATCATTTCCTTTTTGTATTACTGTATAAGCTTCAAAAATATTTTACTATCTGTGTAATATTTCATTACCTGGCTTTCCATTACTTTATTTAACCACTTACTGTTTTCATTTAGATTGTTTCTGATATATTTTTAAAGATAGCTGGTATATGCAATTTTCCTTTTTTTACATTCAAGATTGTATACTTAGAATGGTATCTCAGAAATGGAATTATGAAACCAAAAAATCTGGTCATTAGAAATTACATGAATCATACTGCCAACATGTTTTTCAAAGATTTTTTGCTAATTTAAATTCATGTTAGTAGTTTTTGAGAAGCACATGTCTCTACACTCTCAAAAGCAAAGACTATTATATTTATAACATTATATTAAAGAGAAAATTTAGGCCAGTGCTTTAAAATAATAAATGCCAGTGAGATATAAGTCAGACCACCCTGCAGAAGTTGCAAAAAATAGGTTGCCAAGACATGGTTAAATGACTCCTAAATCTCTTACCATACAGAAAAAAAGATAGTGAAAATGATACATGGAGAAGAGATTATTAGGATTTTGATTTGGGAAGGAGCTGCTAGTTTGCTGTATATTGGACACATTTTCCAAGTGAGGTAGGGCTAGGTTACCTGATCCTTACCTTGAAATTTATAAAATAAGTTTTCACCGTATCAATGGGAAATCCAGAATTATGTCCTGTTCTGTTGGAGGACTTAATGGATTAGAGTCTGCTTCCTTCCTGAGAAATCTTAAGTTTGAGAAGTCAACTGGGTATTGAAGATGTGGCTCTGCTCTCTGAGTTTGTTGTGGGAACTAGACAGGATAACAAGAGAGAATGAGACAAGGTGGTTTTAGGCCAGAGCCTTTGGGCAGGTGTACACACTTCATCAGAGCCAACTCAGAGGTGAGGTTGTCTTCTTGGGCTGGTAAGTGAAGGAGGCCCTCAGATGCTGCAAGATGTATACCTGCAGGCCTTAGTTTTGCAGGAGAGAGAACCCTAGCCTGGGTGTAGGTCTTTAAAGCATTGGAAAGGGCTGCCAGAAGAAAGGTCGAGCTTGAAGGAAGATTCAGTCATTTGCTAGCACCAGAGAACCAGCCAAATAAAGAGAGTATTTTGGTTACTTCTTGCATTTTTCCCCTCCTACCAATGTTTTGGGGTCTTCCCTTTTCATCTATGGGCAAAGCAGGAGCTCACTCCACTCAGCAAATTTCTGGGATGAAGAGAGATACAAGGAAAGAGGAGTCTTGTAACTTTGTTTTCATTTGTATTTATTTGGTAATTTTAGAAGTTTAAATTTTGAATTTAATTAAGCAACCATATTTCTCTATTAAAGTATCAATAAGCATAAATAATTTTTTCAGTAGTAGTCTCCTTATTTAATTTTTTAAAATAAAACATAACTATGGCTTCTCTGATATGAGTTGGATTATGCAGGAATTCATGACCGTCTGTTCTTGAACATCCTTCATTCAATAAGCAAAACTTGTGATAAAAATAATTATACATTTGAATGTTAAATCTTTGTACTCTATAAAATATGTAAAATATTATTTCCTACACTTTCTATTTGATGACTGTGTAGTTTCTGTATGTATATCAAAGTTACGTTTCATCTCAGTTATAGCAAAAAAAAGCAGATTTCTATTAGAAGAGTGGGTGGTGGTGTAGGAGTCAGGCAGTGTGGTGTAATGGAAAATGAACCAGAATTTAACTCAGAAGAGCATCATTCAGTTTGGCCCCAGTTTGTCTATTACTAATTATGTGACATTGGAAGAGTAATTTCATCTTTTAGGTTTCAAATATATTAAAACAGAGAGTTGTGGTATAGTATAAGACAAGACAGTGTGTGTGAGGCAAAATGGAGTATTTTGTCTCTTGGCCTCCTACTCCCTTCTTCCCACCACACTCCCTTCTTCACATTTACCCCTGTTTGTAGGGAGGGTATCTTTGGTAAGCCACAGATAATTTGTCAGCATGAAAGCATCAAAGATATTCTAAAATAGACAGTCAATATGAGCAAGAGAAAAATCTGTTGATATTTCTTTCTGAAGCACCTTAGTAGGATCAGCTGGGGAAATCTTTCAAATTTTCAGTCCCCGCAAACTTAATACATTACCAGCAAGGAAAATAAACAATGATTTCCTAAATGTGAACACTCACTTTCTGCTCTCCTCCACCTACCATGTGGAAAGCAATGTGGAACTAATAATTATTTCTTCAGCAGTGCAAATTACCTTTGCCTTTTATTCCCATCCTACCTTAAACACAGGGTTCCCTTTCATGTTATAGCCAGAAGGGTTAGCTTGTTAAAAACTTGTCCCACCATTCTCCAAAGTGCCATTCAGGGATCCACTCGTGCGCCTCTCATTAATTACAAAGACCTGTGTCTAAAGGAGTGTGCAAAACCCCAGAGAGTGTAAAGATTCAAAGTGTTATTGAGGCCAAACCATCTTATCTATAGGTGAGCCTTCCGGGTCATGGTAGATTCACCCTGATGAAATAAAATGTAGAATTTTCCAAGTGCCTGGGCCTCCTGTGCAATCACTGAATGCAAAGCTTAGATCACCTCCTCCATACTGAATACAAATTACCCAATAAAACAAATAACAGCTCTCCAAGGCTATATCATACATCATATAAATTATTTAGCTTCATTCAAAAAACAAGTATTATGTGGATAAAATAGCAAAGTTAAATATCTGCATTTATAAAATTTAGAAGTAATTGTTTAAAATCAAATTGCAAATTAATTCCTTTTCTCCTTTCAAAAGCTACTTCACAAAATTAAAAGTACACCTCAGAAAGCCAAATATGTGTCCATTTTCTGTATGTAACTTTCCTGTGTATATAGCTTTTAGTAATGTAGTTATATAGGTATCAGGAAGCTAAAGAAAACATTTCTATTAACTTAGGTATTGCAGAACTACAAGGGATGGCTTATTCAGACCCTTGATTAAAACAATGCTTCCAGGTTTGAGGATTTTTATCCTCTACTGGAGAACTGAAAAAACCCTGTAATTTAGTTATGCAACATTACTCAGTTTAACTGGCACTTTATGTTCTCCATGTTCAAACACAAATGGGGAAAGAACACTCCTCATCCATCGGAGGACACGGACTGTATTTTGTTAGGATAGTCATCTTGTTATGTCCCATTCAGCTCAGCCCCATTAAGTTTTTGGGCCTAGAATTGCTGCCTGCTGCCAGGATTAATATCTCAGTATTTTTCCCCCTTAGTTTATGGTTACTTTTCAAGAATTAAATGATCATTCAGAAAGTTGGCTTCAGTTTATGAGCTGTTAAACCTATGGTAGATATGATACAGCAAAAGGGAAAGCAGAAGTTATTAGTATCAACTTTGCAGTTATCTTCTGGCCCCCCTTTTTTTTTCTTTAAGCCTGAAGATCCATGTTCCTTCCTAAGCCTTCTTCCTCTGTGATTCCAGGTTTTATATCAATATGGATCAGTCCTCTCAGGTAGTAAAAGGAAGCTTATCCAATAACCATCAATATTTCTTCCTTTAAAATGGTAGTTTCCCATATATGTTAATTTTCTCTTCTCCCACTCCAATCATATTTATTCTCCAAGAAAGGTAAAATACTATATGCCATGGTAATAAATTCTAGATAAATGAACAAATGTAATGAATTTTTTGTTGTTGTTGTTGGTGCATAAGATTCTCTATATGATTGTTGATATAATGTGTCAGATTGACAGCTCTGGAAGTTAAAATCTGTTGTCTACAGAATGTATCAGCAATCAATGGGAACAGGAATCATCATCACCAGTAACTAGTATTTGTTGAACTACACCTGATGTATCAGCTAGTTCAGACATAAAGCTCTTCATTGAGTTAACTCTGCACAATCAAGGTATGGTTGCATTAGATGGAAATTTATGAGTGAATATTTGAATCACCATAGATGCCCCAAATGTGTAATTTATTTGCTTTCCTGCTGATCATGTGCTTTGCCAGTTTCTAAATTTTAGTGGACTTAGGAAACTATTGTTTTTTTCTCAGTTCAGTTCATTTCAGTTCAGTCACTCAGTCGTGTCCGACTCTTTGCGACCACATGGACTGCAGCATGCCAGGCCTCCCTGTCCATCACCAACTCCCGGAGTTCACTCAAACTCATGTCCATTGAGTCAGGGATGCCATCAGACCATCCCATCCTCTGTCATCCCCTTCTCCTCCCGCCTTCAATCTTTCCCAGCATCAGGGTCTTTTCAGATGAGTCAGTTCTTCACATCAGGTGGCCACAGTATTGGAGTTTCAGCTTCAATATCAGTCCTTCCAATGGATATTCAGGACTGATTTCCTTTAGGATGGACTGGTTGGATCTCATTGCAGTCCATGGGAGTCTTCTCCAACACCGCATTTAAAAAGCATCAATTCTTTGGCACTCAGCTTTCTTTATAGTCCAACTGTCACATCCATACATGACTACTGGGAAAACCATAGCCTTGACTAGATGGACCTTTGTTGGCAAAATAATGTCTCTGCTTTTTAATATGCTGTCTAGGTTTGTCATAAATTTTCTTCCAAGGAGCAAGTGTCTTTTAATTTCATGGCTGCAGTCACCATCTGCAGTGATTTTTGAGCCCCTCAAAATAAAGTCTGCCACTGTTTCCACTGTTTCAGGGAACTACATACTCTGATGATACTTGCCTGCTGTGTCATTCACAAATGCAAATAGATGCTTAAAAAAAGAAAGAAAGAAAGAAAGAAACAAGCCAAACCTGCTCTGTTATACCTTCATTCTGAAACAGAATAAGTGTGAAGCACACAAAATTATTTCAAAGGATAAATTTACCATGTTTGCTATGTGTAAATAAGGTACATAACTGAAGACTTTTTTCAGTTTTCTACATATAGTTTACACTTGGTTTCCTTAAAGACTGTCTCTTTATCTCTCTCTCTTTTTTAAAATTCAAATTCAGCTAAGACCTGCAAATTGGGGAAGAATTTAAGAAAAAAAAAAACAGTAAAAAATTAAGCATGTAATTACAAATTCTGTTAAAATCCAAGAACCTCTTTATCCATTGCCTTTTTAGAACTCACCCCTAGTTTCCAGCTCATTGATATTTCCAAACCTTCTGTCATACCCAATTCCCACACCACACTCCTGTCTCAGCACTTGCCTGCTCCTGAGCCAGTTGGACTTCCTCCTTTTTTTTTTTTTTGGTACCACTCTAACATATTCATATATTCCACTGTAGGGAAATCGGTTGTTTGCATATGTTTCTCCCATTAGACTGAGAGTTTATTGAAGAAGGGTCTCAGTTGGTGGCATCTTTGTAAACTCGTCGCCTCACTCAGGACCTGGCACACTCTGGACCCTCAGTCAATATGCATAGAGTAAATATATGTCTTATGACAACATCTGTTCCTTCCAGTCATTACTGCCACTCATATTTCATCCTGTGCTTACTTGCTGGACAAACTCTAAAACTTTGGATTGTTTTGAGGAATATTTTAGAAGTTTTCTCTGAACTGATATTTTCAGGTCTTGGGTGCACTGGGCCTAAATCCCTTAAATAAGCAAATAGTTTTCAGGGAAGGAGACGACCATCCAGCCCTCACTGGCAGGATCTAAACTTCCCTACTGAGGACTGGATGCTATTCTGAGCCAAGAACCCCGTCTGTCTGTTTCTGTTTAGCAGCAAAGTCCTTAATCTTCTTCGTTCTCAAACCCCCATTTGTTTTCCAATTTTTCTCAGATTCTTGACATAAGCCAAATAAAGTAGTTCCATTTCCTGTCCATTTAATATCATATTTTTACAGAATCCTCATGAATATCAGATTTTTCTGCATCTTTCCCACTAGCTAAACCATTCTTTCTGCCTTCAATCTGTAGAGAAAAATCTTGCCCCACTGGCTTTTGATTCTGATTAAGAGTAGCCTTCTCTGTCACAGAGAACTGATAGTTTGGGTCAGTAGAAGGATGAGTACACAAATAATCATACTGCTGTTCTGATAAGTGCAGGATGTGAAATACGTCCAAGGACCAAGGAATATAGCGGAAAGAGAGATAATCTGCTTGGAGGTGACTGACTCTAGAGTGTATCAGACAAACCACAGGGCCAAGGGCATTTCAGAAAAGTCTGCAGCACATGGAAAGGCCTAAAGCCAGGACAGAGCATGGCATGGGGGCCTGCTAGAAGTCCTGTATCTCTGAAGCATACAGTATAACTTTGGAAGTTGTGGGAGATATGGTTACAACATTGAAAGGGGTTCAAAATGAGAGAGATGTTACAATTAGATGCCCATTTTAGAAAGTTAATCCCAGTATCAAGGTAAAACCTAAATTAAAAGCGATGAGAATCATCAGTAAATCCAAGTGTTCTACAGTGAACATTAAGGCATTTAAAGATAGAATAATAGAATCACAGGGTCAAGGGGTTAACCATTATCCTGGAAATGACCTGGAAAAAGGAAATTATTTTAAAGGGTTACCTATTGTGAGGATGGGTAAGAACTCTAAGGAATAACTGTGCATAGTAATGGAGATGTTGGAAATTTGAATATTGAGCACTGAGTTATATGTACATAATTGAGAATCCTCTGGTTGTATGTGTATAATAAAAGGCTTGCAGAATTGAATAATATACATGAGCATCTGTGATGTGCTCTGAGCTGGGCTACATGTTGATACACATGAAGAGTAGAGAAGAAAAGCTCCCTGATTTTCAGGGGTTGGGGTCTTAATATAAAACTAAAACAAGTTTCAAGTAAGTTCTGAATTTCAGGTTTAATATTGTGGGACTTCATAAATAATTTAGATTAATGTCTTCATACCAAATGTATAGAGTTGGGAGGAAGTGAGTGTATAGCATTTAAATTCAGGGAATCATAGGAGTAAGTAGAGAGAAAGGATGGAGCCTAATTCACTTGTAGAATTGGAGGCTGGCTGGAACATAATTAGTTGAAAATCAGCTGAATGTGTTAAGGAATAATAAGGAAAATTTTGCATAAATGCAGTGGAAACAGATTATAGAGACAAATGTCCTCAGCACTCAAACAAGGAGATTAAATGGTGGAGTTGCACATTGGGAAGCCCTAAATCTTTTGTCCGTCGTGGCACAGGGGAGCGACATAATGAAGATGTTGCAGGAACACTGGTCTGGGAGAGATGTGCACGATGGAGTCACGGAAGACCCAGGGTTGCTTCCAGAAAGAGTTCTACTGCTGCTAAGTCACTTAAGTAATTTCCAACCCTTTGCAACCGCATGGACGGTAACCCACCAGGCTCCTCTGTCCATGAGCTTCTCCAGGCAAGAATACTGGAGTGGGTTGCCATTTCCTTCTCCAGGGGATCTTCCAGAAAGAGTTACCAATCACCCAATTGTCTTGGCAACAGGAGACCTCTATGTGCTTCCTTCTGTGCTCTTCCTGGGAGCATTATACATACTTTCTGCATAATATAATACAAAAAGAAAAAGGAAAAAACCTCTTGAGAGAGAAACTTCCTCATTGTGGGGGCTGTAAACCTTTTATTTGTTTTGTTTTGTTTTCTGGAAATTTGGCCAAATCTGCAGATAGACATAGTAAATCCTGCTATCCTTCTGGTCTAACCCATACTGTAACTACAAACAACCGAGACTGATTTCAACATTAGAAAAGTCAGGCCTGCCGTTACTTCTACCTTTGTAATACTTGGCTTTCATATAGCAGTTTTTCAAGCTTCATTTAGTTGGTACTAAAGAGCCCACTGTTGCTATAATACATATGGAAAAATGATTCTAGTCAGGCACTCTAAATCCCTTGAGTAAATATGTATAGTGGAAAGAAGAAACACATTAGGTCTGGTACTAGTTTGAGGCCTGGCAAACAAAAGGCTCTGAACTTCTAGTTTTAAAAAATGAATTGCATTCTGGAGATGCAAACTTTGTGGCGGCATCGCCATAACTGGCTGCTGTTGGCGAGCCGACACGCAGTTCCGATAACACTGTGTTCATGTGGACCAGGTCTGTGAATTAGGAAGGAAAAAGAAGGAGCTAAGTCAAGGAGGCAATTACTGTCAATTACACCCCAAAGGCCGTATGTGGAAAACATTAATAAATCATTGTAAAGAGCTGGGAAACTGCCATTTAAGTGGAAAACTTTTATATCAGAAGCAGCACACCAGAAGCAGGTGGTCTGAATCTGGCTTGGGTGTGTGTTTTGTTTGGCCTTGGCATTTTAAAACCAACATAAACTTGTCTGCTTTATGTATGGCCTATGCTCTCTGCTTCTCCACTTTCCCATCACTCTCTACTGTCTTATACTCATCACCCTCAATTTTTTATACACCTGATGTTATTCAAGTTTGTGACACCTGAAATATTTTTTCTTTGTTTTTTCCTTACAGCAGTATTGTAGTAGAAAAACTTTGGCAGCAAAAGACTTGAGATGAAATTTAAATTAAATGATTTGTTAACTGTGCAAGGCACTTCTGTAAATGTCATTGTTCTCATCTTTAAAAGAAGAGGCTAAAAATCACACTATCTGCTATGCTTATCCCATAGGCTAACCCAGATTAAATGTGAAATTACAAGTAAGATAGAGTAGGAGGATACTTTTCACCCTCAGTGTGGTATAGTTAGCAATTATTCTATTCAAAATGAAGAACTCTGTTTCTTGAATCTTTTAATTCACATACATTTCACAATGATTATAACTAACTTTGGGAATCATTAGTCAAGTTTCTGCTGTATGTATACCATTAGATCTCAAACTTGACTACACAATGGAATAAGTAGTGCTTTATAAATACTGATGACTGTCACTTCCCCAACAATTCTGACTTAAATGATCTGGGAGTGATCTGGGCTCTGGAGTTGAGGCTGTTTTGTTTTGTTTTTTACACTCCTTAGATGATTATAATGAGCATTCAAAGCTTGAGAACCATGCCTTACACTGATTCAGTAAAACATCACTTGGAAAAAGAAAACATCACTGAATTATAAAATTTTTCCAAAACGGATTTTATCATGTTCAGACTATTTTGTAGTAAAACAAATTGCTAGTTATTCCATCTTTCAATTCAGTGATTCTCAAAGTATGGGCAGTATTAGTACCACCTGATACGATCAACTAATTAAAGGTCCCCCAAAGATGTCCTAATCCCCAGAACTGGTAAATGTTATTTTACATGGTTTTGAAGGTGTAATTAAGTGACATCTTCAGATAAGGACAATAGCCTGGATTATCTGGGTGAGTCCAGTGTAATCAAAGGAGTCCCTTCTAAGAGAAGGTAGACAAGTTCAAGTCAGAGAAAGCATGTAAGGACTGAAGTGGGAGACAGAGAGAAGTGAAGAGGTCACTGTTAGAAGTGTTGCTGGCTTTGAAGATGGAGAAAGGGGTTATAAGGCAAGGGATATAGGAGGCTTTTAGGAGCTGAAAAAGGTAAGGAAATGGATCCACTCCCTCAAGCAAATCTGTCAACACAGATTTTAGGCCTTTAAGACCCAATTTCAAATTTCTGACCTCCCAAACAGGAAGATAAAATCAGTGTTGTTTTTAATGACTAAGTTTATGGTGATTTTTAAATAGGAGTGATAGGAAACTGATAACCTGGGAATTCATTAAAAATATGAATAATCAAAGCCTCTCCTGGACCTACCATATCAGGGTGTCCAGAGGATGCATTCAGTAATTCAGGCTTTCATGAACCAAGTGATTCTGATGCACAGTAAAAATTGAAAATTGTTGCTTTAGATTATGGTGTTTAATTAAGTTTTTTTTTTCTTTCTAAAATATGAGGTTTGAACAGCTTTGGAGTAGAAGAGTATGTACAAACACTCGATTTGTCTGATTATAGAAAGTTTTATATTAGGAAATATATTAAAAATAATCCTTTAAAGAAGGCATTTAAAGTGAAGATAGTTTGGGGAAAACTCTCAGTGTCTGCCATGATTGCTGGGCTTGTAAAAATGTGTGTTTTAAGAGAGTTCTGATCTTTAGCACAAAAATTACAGACTTCAACTTAACACATCCTTATTTGGTGAGCACACAATTGATAATATCAATCGGCATCCCTTCTTGTTATAGGAGGCTTTAAGGAAGAGGCAAAGTCAACCTAGGAATCCCAAATCCTCTCTTCTCTTCAGTTTCAGAGCTATTCTCACAAGCTTTTTTAATTTGAACCTGAAGTGGAACAACTAGCATATATTCACATGCTTTAAATGTTCATGCATTGTCAGAGAAAGTGAAGGAGAGGGGAAGAATTTACATTTTAACAAAATGTTTGTAATTTCAAAATACCTTGATTGACTACCGCCCAGTGAGTGAAAACCATATGCAATCGGTAAACGTGGAAATACTCTGCTGCTTTGATTCTCATAATGAAAACTTCAAGCAGTCCCACATCTGTTCCCTTAGGTCTATCTAATCCCATTGTGTCTGTTTAAACTGTTGGCAAGTATGCACATGGTTTTGAAGACTAGGCGCCTCTCTGTGGGGAGCAGCATAGAGACTACTGATTTATATCCCTAAGGTTTCTGATGTATTGAAAGCCAAAAATTTCCACTTTGACATTGAATGGTGACTAGTTTAGCTACTATAATATTACCAATCTGGCAGCTCTTGAAGCTGTCTGTATGTGAACTTTTCATTTGACCCAACTGGATACTCTACATTTGTCACTTGAACCTAGGAACAATCTTCTAAAAACATCGAAGTCACTTCTTCTGTTATTTATAGCATGGCCGGTAATTTCTTCGTCAAACTACTTAACTGTATTTTATCATACTTTAAAAAATATGGTATGAGGATCTAAAGTTCAGGGAAGTATAACAGTCGGTTGAAAAATACTCACCAGACAAGTAATCATACAGTCTGTGTCACCTGACATGCAGTGAACAAGCTGACGAATGAGTCAGGATTTAAATGGTAATTATCATTCATCATTATAATAGACTTATTAATTCATAAATTCTTGGTAAGCCAATTTTCTATAAAAAGGTTAATAATAAAAGTGGGAAAGAAAAAAAATAGCCTCAATGTGATAAAAAATGTAAGAGCTAAAATATCTTTACTGCCACATATCCCTCCTAATTATCCAGTAGTTTTATATTAAAATGTTTCTTAATACAAGACTGTATTTTCTCAGTATTTTGAAAAGAACAAAAATACAATTTCTTTTATTACTCATTCTCTCATATCCCCTATAGGAACCAGCATAAATATGAAACAGATAATATTTGAATACTCTAAATTAATCCCAAGTAAACTATGATGGTTTTAAGCAGTGATTCTTGTTATTAGTAAATGCCAAAGTCTCATGTTTCAAGTTGTTTACCAGACTAAATCTTATATTCTACACAACAGCAGTATACAGGTATCTACTTCAGATGTATGTGTATAAAAATGACAAATTAAGCCAAACATAAGATGATTAAGTCTTCTTTAGTTTGAAAATTGGAGAAGGCAATGGCACCCCACTCCAATACTCTTGCCTGGAAAATCCCATGGATGGAGGAGCCTGGTAGGCTGCAGTCCTTGGGGTCGCTAAGAGTCGGACACAACTGAGTGACTTCACTTTCACTTTTCACTTTCATGCATTGGAGAAGGAAATGGCAACACATTCCAGTATTCTTGCCTGGAGAATCCCAGGGACGGGGGAGCCTGGTGGGCTGCCGTCTATGGGGTCACACAGAGTCGGACACGACTGAAGCGACTTAGCAGCAGCAGCAGTTTGAAAATACCAATCAGCCATCTTGAAACCAATTGACTGGTAAAAAAACATTTTATCGATAATTATACTCTCTATCCCTTACTAGAGACTCAAAAGGAAAAGAAGCAACTTCAGGAAAAACAAGTCAGCTTAAAAGTTTAACTTTAATAGGCCAAAGATAAAAGTTCTTGAAATTATTTCTTGAAACTCTTTAAACAGTCATCTAAAATTGTTAGTATTGATTATATTCAGGGAAATAAGACTGCTATTCTATTTGTATAACTTTTGTTCTCAGTTTGGAACATGAACAACCAAATGCCATGAATAATGATTTTTATTATAATCTTGTTTTCCTGGAGATAGATGGCATAAAAATGGGGTATCAACCATGTAAAACTGAAGTAAGTAAGAATAAGATAAATCAAAATCCTTAAGTTAACTAGAGGGTCAGATCCTTCAGTCAACTAGAGAGTCAGAACATGATATTCTACTGGACAAATTTGTATCCAGTTTGGGAAGTTGTTGATCATCAAAATAGAGCATTTCCCTTTAAGTTGGCAACACAATTTGAGGAAGAAAGATCACATTGTTTACTGTAAAACTGATAGCATAAAGATTGTATGAGGTCACATGTATAGGTACAGATATGTAAACTATAATGGGATTTCAGATAACGGAGTAATTGTTCTATGAATTTAAAATTTTCCTTTATATTCAATAAAAGTTACTAATATAGTACAGATCCAAGTCTCTAGGCCATAGGCAGATAACCTGCTGCTAACATTAGTGACTGGTATTTTGTTTAAACAATAGCTGTATAATTAGGACCACATTGCCTGACATATGTTTGGCACATACAGCTTCCAAGGTTTCATACACCTTGGAAAGAAAGAAGGAAACATCGAACAAAAGTTCCTAATAGCCAAAAACAACATGGAGCAATGAGACCGTCCGCCGCCCTCCCTTCCTTTCGTCTGTTCTTTCGTCTGTTTTTGTTTGTTTGTTTGATGTTGGAGAATATGTGTGTTAGGTAAGCTCTCTGATGTCTTTGCCTTGAGGCTTATTTTATGTTTCTAAAACCGAATAGTGGAATGGCATGTCAGACTGTAGTGGAGAATTTCCCTTTGTAGTCAGAGTTCTGACTAGATAGGTACACCATTGTAGTAGTATCATATTAGAAAAATTAAACAGATCATCCATATCTTTCCTGACCCTTCCATTCCTCTCCCTTAGTGGGCAAGAGTAGAATTTCCTGAAGAAGGATGCTTTCTGTCAGACAGAAAATCCAAAGCCCAACCAAAATAAATGAATAAATAGATTAGTTAATTAATTAAAAATAAGGAAATAAGTCAAATGCTCAGCATTACTACTTTATCACAGACTGCCATCCAGTCTTCAACATCAGGCTTTGCCTGTGGAATCTCAAACCCCTTTTATGCGGTTTCTGCAAGATCTTCTTCAATAACACTCAGCCTGACTTTTAAGTGTTATGTGGCTGTTTAGAGACTGAAAGACCATCAACGTATAAAAATTTGTGTTACTGCTGAGACTCTGGAGCACTAAGCTGTGTTTGATAATAAACTCAAGTTGTATGAGAACTGGAACATTATAGGCAGAGCAGTGTAATACGTAAGTCAATTTATTTGAATCAACACATATATGATTATTAACAACATAGCTTTCTTAGTGAGTGTTACCATGTTCCTATAAACATTCTGTAGACCTCAGGAATCATTCTGATGTAGAAAGTACATAGATGTGATGTACGAAGATTGTTTGTGCTGGTGTTGGGACTGTTTACCTATTACTTATTCTCATCACATTTTCCACGTACATTTTTGTAGACATAAATATAAAGTTCATATATTGTCAAAATGTATATATTTTTTCTTCAGTTTCCAATTTCAGGTGTTTTCAGTTTTTTAAAAAAAGGGACTTTGTTATTTATTTGCTCAACTCAGACCCTGAGAAAGATCTGAAAGTTCTGAGTGCTGGGTGTGTGTGTCTATGTGTGTGGAGTAACAGAAGTGCTGACCAAGAGAGGGAAATGCATTTGCACTGCAAGCTCAATTCCCAGGATTCTGCCTTCCATCTAGAGACCGAAGCAATCAATCATGACTGACAAGATGAGATGCAAAGAATGAAGATGGCAAGACACGATCACCTACAGAAACTGTTATATTTATCCCATCTGTAACTCATTCATTGTTGCTCCAGTTTTCCTAACATTCTCCTACTCGCCTCTGAGAAATTGGCAGAAGATTTGGATGGGTTTATTTTTATGACCTCGTGGTTTCATTCTATTCAATATTTTTGGGGAAATACCAACTCTCATGCTGGCTTCTTTCATTAAATATATATTTTAAAAATATACATAGTCTGAAAACTGAGAATTATATATTTATCTAAGTAGTTGATTTAGTGCATAAGATACCTAATCTCCTAGCATTTAACAGCCAGGCACTCCATCAGGTTCCTTGGAAAAGAGCATGCTTATCATGGTAACAATGAAGCACTGTTTATAGGATAGATTTCCTCTCATCTGCCAGCATAGCACATGAAATCCCAAACTAAACTGTTGGGACACTTCTCCTCCAAGTTTCCTTACTCTTAGTCACTGCTTTCTGGGCTGACTTTTAGGGTCCTTAAGAAAGAGTAGAACCTGAATGCCCACTCTCCAACCTAGTTTTGACTATCTTCCTGGAGGAAATCAAATTGATAATGAATTCTTCCACTACCAAAGGAATTTCAGAGTCCTGGAAGAAAGTGGAGCCTCAAGATAATGAGAAATGGACAACCATCCCTCAGTTTTTGTTTTTTGCTCACAACGATCTCCCTTTGCCTTAATACTTAGGTAGTATGTGTTATGGAATATTGAAGTATTTATTTAAAACTTACAGCACTGCCTTTCTACCTAACAGTATTTTATATATACTTTATGTTTTGGCAAACAGTATTTAAGCATTTCCCTGTAAGAGGCCATTTCTTTTTTTTTTTTCTCTTTATGCCTTCACAGCATATAATGTTTCTATTTTTCTTTCTCTGTAAGACATACAAACTTACACACACGTGCACATTCATGCATGGCATACCCATTGAGGCAGATTTGGCACATAAACAACTGGTATACTGAAGAACATAGTTCAGTTCAGTTCAGTCGCTCAGTCATGTCCGACTCTTTGCGACCCCATGAATCACAGCACACCAGGCCTCCCTGTCCATCACCAACTCCTGGAGTTCATCCAGACTCACGTACGTCAAGTCAGTGATGCCATCCAGCCATCTCATCCTCTGTCATCCCCTTCTCCTCCTGCCCCCAATCCGTCCCAGCATCAGAGTCTTTTCCAATGAGTCAACTCTTCGCATGAGGTGGCCAAAGTACTGGAGTTTCAGCTTCAGCATCATTCCTTCCAAAGAAATCCCAGGGCTCATCTCCTTCCGAATGGACTGGTTGGATCTCCTTGCAGTCCAAGGGATTCTCAAGAGTCTTCTCCAACACCACAGTTCAAAAGCATCAGTTCTTCGGCGCTCAGCTTTCTTCACAGTCCAACTCTCACATCCATACATGACCACTGGAAAAACCATAGCCTTGACTAGATGGACCTTTGTTGGCAAAGTAATGTCTCTGCTTTTCAATATGCTATCTAGGTTGGTCATAACTTTTCTTCCAAGGAGTAAGCGTCTTTTAATTTCATGGCTGCAGTCACCATCTGCAGAACACAGTATGTACAATTAAATGCATATTACATGTGAATTATCTTATAATGCACAATTCTGACATGTAAAATTTTCCATTCAAAACTCCTGGTTAGAATATTGGCTCCTTGCAGGCAAGAATAGCAAGGTGAAAAGGCAGCCTTCAGAATGGGAGAAAATAATAGCAAATGAAGCAACTGACAAACAACTAATCTCAAAAATATGCAAGCAACTCCTACAGCTCAACTCCAGAAAAATAAATGACCCAATCAAAAAATGGGCTGAAGAAATAAATAGACATTTCTCCAAAGAAGACATACAGATGGCTAACAAACACATGAAAAGATGCTCAACATCACTCATTATCAGAGAAATGCAAATCAAAACCACTATGAGGTACCATTTCACACCACTCAATGGCTGCGATCCAAAAGTCTACAAGCAATAAGTGCTGGAGAGGGTGTGGAGCTGTGCTCCCTCATGTTCTTGGGATATGGTTATAGCATTTATGGGCTTGGTGGTGAAGAACAGAAGATAACTGGTGCTGGATAGAGGAGCCTTATTTTTTATTATGGCAGCTTGTTATTTTTGTAACATGGTGATTGAGTTGAACACAATCAAAGTACAGTAACTGATCTCCCCTTCTTCCTGGATGAGTGAGCAGATGACGAAATACTGACGTCAACATCCTTGAACATATCCAAGTGGGCAGTGTTTGGCTACTGCTTCTGTTTGAACTGATGCTGTGTTTTGGTTGTGGCCCAAAGCTTTGAAGTGCTACTTGGCATCTCCTTTCTTCCATGAAACTCTTAGCCATTCAGACATGACGGAGTTGGTCAAATACTACTTAGGTTGAGTCCTGCTTGCCTCTCCTCAGTCATCTTTGTATGAATCCAATGATTGGTTTTTGTTTTTTAAACGGTTTTTATTTTTATTTTTTTTTCAAACGGTTTTTAGCTGATGTTCATGAAGAGCAGTGAGTACCTAGAACTATGCCAATGAAGAAAGGAAATCCTATCTAAGAAGGTGCATTTCTGTACCAGAGCTGTGTCATAACCATCCTTTGGGCCCTCTGCTGGAAAAGTAGAATCAAGTCTCAAATAATGCCTTTTTAATTATATCCTCTAGTATTACAGATGTAGGACAGTACTGTATCATACCTCTGTGAATGTGAAATATCTTGTACCTGCTTTATGATATGTAGTAGTGACCGTGCTTTATCAGATCTGTTTTTAATGATGTTATTCTAGAATGTTTTCTTTCCAGATGATGATTGAGAAACGTAATTAAAAAATGGTGCCAGGTACCGCAACAGTAACAGAACTTTGCTGTTTTCTGAGGTTTTGTTTTTTTACTTTTTTTTTTTTTTTAATGGAGTGTGCTGGATGTCTCTATAATTTTGTTCAGATGACTGCAGAACTTGGAAAAGCTGTTGCTGCTATTGATGCATAACATACTGCTATTGGTCTTTTTTATATAAATAAATAAATCTATATATATATACATATATATATATATATAATTTGAATTTTTGGAAACTTTAGCTGTGCTGTCAACTTTGGAAAAAATATCCCAGTTGTACCGTGTTGGGTTGGCATTGTACAGAAATTAACAGCCATATTGGTCTAGAAACGTTTTTCATTTGTACAGGGGTAACACACTGTATTAAATATGTAAGGTCTTATCTACATGGGTTTGATTACAGAAACTAATAAAGTATTCTCTAAATAGTGAAAAAAAAAGAATTATTTGCATATTCTCCACCATATTCCCAATTATTGGAACATAGTAGGCACTCATTGTTTATTGACTAAATTAGAAATATGCCTTTAACCCTAAAACTTCAGCAAACAAGAAAAAGATAATTTATAATTAGATTTGTGATCAGTCATTCATGAAGAGTAAATAATGTTGATTCAAGGGAAATACAAGTTCTCATGTGGTTTCCTGACAGTTTTTCAACCTTGACAATTTTTAAACAGATGTTTGGTTTAAAGTTGAGAAACCAGAATTCAGTGCAGCATTTCCTTTTGCAGGGAAATGGTATTCTTACAGATCTGATATGAAGCTGGCTCACAGGTGTATCTATATCTGGTTTACAGATACTGAAAAATTTCCATGCTGGCTGATAACTGCTCAGCCCTCAAGTACCTTCTGTAGCCCCATGTGTTTCATTCTCCTTAAGAATTCCCTAGACCTTCCTGCAATCCCACAGAGAAAGGATTAGTGCCCTGCATTAGCAAGGGACCTCCTGCACTGTGGTCAGAGATCATTCAGATTGACCAGTGCTTCTGCTGTACAGCTTGCTAAGTATTTTGAATATCAATTTTGTCTTCCTGTTAGAGTTCTGATAGGAAGCCAGTCCTTGCCCTTCTCTAAAATGTTTCATGAGAAGGGAAAAGCTGTCCTACCCACTATGCAGAAGGTCATTCAAAGGTTTATAGAAAATGAAGGAAAGAATATGTATAATTTTAATAGAAATCAGCAGCATAGAACAAAGAGCAATGAGATGGGTAGCATTTCTGAAAGAAACATGCAGATTTAGAGTAGAAGTCAGAATGGAAAAGAGCAATGCCTTGTCCTGGGCTCCACTGGCTAGGCACAAGGCTAGTGGAGAACAGAACAGACTGAATAATCATGGGAAGAAACTGGAGGAGGGAGGCCAGAGACTCTGTGGGTACCCAGGCAGACTAATGCTGGCATGGTGTACGCACGTGTCAGTCAAAGACATAGACCTGAAATCTATCAATCTAATGGGTAAGTGGGGTAGTAGAAATCCAGGCAATATCACAAAGTAAGGCAGTCCTGGTAACCCTATTGACTAAATAAGAAATAGAAGTTGATACTGGAACCTGAGAAATGAAGGAAGCTGGGGAAGAAAGGTTCTTGTGGCTTGTTTCTATGTGTTTGTGACACATGAAGCTAGCCAGACTTAGTGAAGCACATTGTAGATTTCAACTTTTAAAGTTGTTACGTGAGGCAATCACTTGAAATTACTCCCCTTCTTAAAACCTATTTTTCCTTTGATTTCTTCCATCTATCATCTTTTGACTCCATAACTTTGTCTCTCATTTTCACATATACTCCCTTCAGGTTTGTTTTTGTCTATTCCTTCCAATGCATGGATCTGGGCTTTACCAAGCTGTAGTATATGCTCTTATCAAGTATGTACTCTGGTTTTCTCCAGCCCGCTGTGTCACACGTCCACTAGCTGTACTCTTTGCCCTACAGTTCTGGTAAGCTTCAAGTAGAGAGACCCCAGTAACCTCAGTCTTAACAAGCAGTCTTTACCTTGGCCTCAAAACCAGCAACCCAGCTGAGCACCCGCCCTCCCCTTGGGTAAGTAGGAATTTTTATATGAACCGATTAAGCAGTGGAAGAGGACACAGAATTAGTCCAAGTGCCAAACTTAAGTAAAAGGTAAACAGAGAAAAGCCCCCATTTTTACAATCTAGACCAAATTAGAATGCATGCAACCAGTGCTGCCACTCAGAAGACCCCATTATCTGGTAGTGGAATTATCAGTGATAAGATAACTTGTATCATGTCTACTGGTAATGCTGTGGGTGCTGGTCAGCTTCCACAAGGTCAGCTGGGCCTACAGCTGGTGGCCCCCGTCTGCTGCATGGTGAAGAATGCAGAATCAGCTGACTGCTCAGGAGAAGGAACCACACACACACACACACACACACACACGAAAGCATCGTGAATGAAGGGCGGAGATAGTGTAGCGGAAGGAAGAGTGACATGTAAAGCAAGAAGGAGAGTTCTTCAATAAATACTGACCACTGGGCATAATGAGAGAGTCAGTAACCTTCTTTCTACACACATAAGAACAAGAAAGCCATTGCGAATGCAGGACTAAAATACTGGCTTTGTGGTTCCCGGCAAGAGAATTACTACCAACTCCTTACTGAGGAAGAATTGGTAATAAACACTAAACTCATACACCTGTAGTATAAGTTTAACTCATAATTCATACCTAACTTAATCTAGTTAATATTTTATAAGTTTATTCACACAATGATCAAATTATTAAAGAACTTTCTGGATTTAAATGCCCAATTAAAACTCCACATCCAGGTGCTGAGAGCAGCTTTCAGTTATTTTATCAATAGACCAGTGCCTTTAAAAATCTGACTTACTTGTTAATTGAGCTTTTTACATTTATTCTTTCTTGAGGGGAGAAACAGTGGAGACAGTGAGAAGAGGACTGCATGACTGGTACCCTAGAATGTTTTAATAACAAATAAAAATATGTGGAGGTCAATTTTTAGAAGTGGTGATTAACAGTTAATTCCCAATTTGACACGTGAACACCAAGAATAGGTTTCCATAGATCTACTCATAAGAATTTTTTAATTTTATTTTTTGGACAGCAAGGAATGTTTTTAGTAGCAATATTATATATTTATGAAACAAATGTGGATTCAATTAATAAACTATATTCATATTCAGTGTGTCAAATTCCTATTTTTAAACAATTGGGTTCACTGAGCAAGCTAATTTAATGTCTTACTAAAAAGAAAAAAAGAACGGTCATTCTCTCTAGTCAAAGATACATGTGGATAGAATTTAAGCAAGTACGTCTTTTCTCTGTGGAATACAAAAATAAAACTGAGTATATATTTTAAACATATACACACAATGGAAGAAATCAAACTAAATGTGTGTGTTTAACCTCTTCAACTTTCTGAATATTGGATGTGGTGAGATTGGGTATAATAATCAAGTAGCTAAGTTGAAAGTTTTCTCTTTATATATGTATACATTTTTTAACCCTTCTCTGTTCAGAATCTAAATAGAAGCAGATGATTTCTTCAGCGGTGTTTAGCCATTTTTCTTCAAAAAATTTTGTCAATTTCACAAAGATTAATACAATGGTGATTATGCCAATAATTAATCATTTAAAAATGAGGTTGGAAAAATTAAACCATGTTTGCTACTGAATGTTCAGTTATATCTGCTTCTTACTCTTTTATCACATGTGATCATCATTTGGAATAATAATAATCATACACCCCAAGAAATGAGGGCAAAGAAGAGTACATTATCATATTTTCTACTGAATATTTAATACATTTAGTTTTTGTACAAGAATATAGCTTAAAGTTTATTCTAAGAACAGACTAGGAGAGATACTATAATTATCATCCTTTACACCAAATAGCCAAGGGAAATTAAATTTTATTCATATTACCTTGATTCGTGAGATTTTGAGAGCATGTTGTAGGAATTTGTACAATCTTTATTATTGTACTTTTATCCCTACCAGGTAGGGTGGAAACAATGGACATATCATAGGCTCTACATAACTTTCAAATCTCACCCAGCACCTGAGCCTAATAATCACCAGTGGTGCTCAGAAATCATTTTAGGCAAAACTAAGTAGACAGCTTCAGCCTTTCTGCCTCCCGTGCCTATCCTTTTAGCATTTTTTCTTTCTTTTCATTTCTTCGGAACCCACTGTTCATAAATGGTTCCATCCTGAAGTCAGCTAAACATTAGAGATTTGATAGGCTATTTCATTCAAAAATTAATTGCATTTACACTTGTTTTGATGGGGATAAAACTTATTTTGTGGGATAAATAATGAAAATTCAGTCACTCTGTATCATAGAAAGGGAATATTCTTGGTAAAGGGGTCTCCTTAGCATTACTGTAAAGAAAAAAAAAGTAGAACCTCTTTCTTCATCCTTGAGACATTGCTTAAAGGGGTGTCTGTGGGGGGAAGAAGGAGGAGAGGGGGAGAAAGACTATATTTTCCTAGCAATAAAAATGACCAAAATCCTGTAAAAACACTCATAAATCTCTAAAGGGATTTCTTATATATGCTATAATTTTGAGTGTTGCATGAACGAAATGATCACATCCAGATTAGCAAGAAATTACAACTAATTTGTAAGGGCTGACAATAGGGACTAAGCCATGGCATTCAAGCCAGTGAGTAATCAGAATAGTTGACAGCCGTTCTTCAACACTCAAATTTCCGATGTGGCATGACACTTGGACAAACAATTATTAGCAAACTATAGTCCTATGAAAATCAGTTTATAATTAATGAAATTTTAGGACATGCCAATAGTTACCAGAATATGCTTTATGTGTTGTATAACTTTCATTAGAAAAAAAAAAATCTGCAAAAAGGTATCTGAAGCTATAACTGCATGATTAATTTTTGCCACAAGAAATATCAATCACTAAATACCAAACATTTTCCTCAGAGCTACTGGAGACATTAAATCAATATGTAAAATGCCAACAAGACATTGCAGAATACATTCCTTGTACTGTCAAAGAGCACTATCCAGAATATTCACTGTAGAATGTTACTGTCTACCAAGAAAGCCACCATCCTAGCAATCAATGAGTCACCATCTATTAAAATTAAGAACTTGCTTAAATCTGGAAGTTTTGCAGTCTTGACAAGGAAGCTACCAGACTAGAAAAAGGCAGAGAATCTGAGGCATTCACCAAGTAGTGTCATTAATTGTCCAGTGGTCCATATCATTAAATAAGTGTTGGGGGTTGGGGAGGAAAATCAGCAAACAGGAGATATCAAATAACCAAGGCCAGTCCTTCAGAAATCCCCAAGTAAGCTAGTTTTTTTTCTCATGTCTCATTGCCAGTGTCCTGACAACCTCCTCACTGTGATACCTTCTTCCTGATTTCCTAGAATTAAAAACTATATTTTGTCCCACAGTTTTCTCTACCCTTTGCTCTTGAATTAAAGCTAACTTCTTTCCTATCCTATATTCTATAAAACTATGCTCTAGAAGATAGTTTCTTTCATTGACTTTAGTATTTGTAAATATCTCCTCCTACCAAATGATACTATAGGTGCTGATGATACAAAGATAAAGGTGAAAATAGTTCCTTTCATCAAGGAGTTTCCCACCTAGATGAAAATACCCCTGCAAAAGGGCTAAAAATATATAATTTGTAAGGCCTGTGCAGGTTTTCATTTTAGTAGAGTGTTCCTATGTAGAACTAACAATCTTAAAAAGGCAATTTTAATGGAAAGAATTTTAGATTCTGCCTGGGGAGTGAGGAGGTAGTTAAGATGTGGATAAGAAGATGAAAAGGACCTTTAACTAATAGTCACATTACATGTTGGCTCATTAAGCATTATTTTCATGAAAAAGCAACACCATTACTAAGTAAATATAATACCTTTAAATGTTAAAATTATTTGATCAGTGTGGAATAGTAATGTATGTTTATCCTGCAAGTTCTACAGTGGTAAAGTAAAATTTTTGTTGAGAATTGAGTCTCACCTGTAAAGTGAGGTCATTCCCATTGTAAGTCACATCTGTAAGGATCAAGTGAAGGAACATCCAAAGTCCAAAGTCACCTCACACAGGTGACTTTGCCCTCCAAGGGACTTTTGACAGTGTCTGGGGACATTTTTCATTGTCAAAACTGGGAGAGGTGCTAATGTCATCCAGTATATAGAGACCAGGGTTTGCTTCAAACCTTTCTGCAGTGCACAGAACAGTCCCCCACAACTGAGAACTATCTAGCCCCAAATATCAATAGCTACGGTTGAGAAGCCCTCATATAGATGGTGTTGTTGCAACTCTTTTCCTGAAGTTATCATCTCTTTTCCATTGTGTAATTCTTTCTTCCTGCAACCACTGTGGGCTAGCGGCAAGCTCACCATGATAGGATTAAAAATGTGATATGGTCACAACTTTGTCTAAAAGTATTCAATGCCTTCTTCAAATTGAGTGAACATTAAAATAAAATATCTGGGATACTTCTTTAAACACATATTACCAAGTCTGCGTCTAGGAATTCTTAGTCGATTTAGGAGTCCGGAACCTTAGTTTTTCAAGTGATTGTGGTATGAATAATTGGAAGGCTATACAAAAGGAAACGCTGATCTGTTGGCTAAAATCCAGGTTCTTTAACTTTCAAACAAGCCTCCAGTATGATCCAATCCATACTGATCCATACATTGTCCTTCTCCTCTAATAATCTCTGTTCCAACAATATTGATCTACTTGACATTCACAAAAACCTTGTACTATTTCATGAACCCCCCACCATTCGTATGTTTCTTCTACCTAGATCCCCTTTCCTTCTTAGTCCTACTGGTGCTAGGAAATGTTGAGTGGCTATTCAAAGAAAAATTCTCTGATTTGTAGTATTTGCCAATTTCTGTGGTATAAATACTCCCACAATGGCAGATTTCAAGCTACCAATGTGACATTTCTGGAAACTGAACTGGAAAGAAACATGTAGGATTAGCTCTTGAGAACTGGTGTGAGCTAACTCTGATACAGTGTTGCAAATAATCATTATCTCTCATCCTTCTTTGAAGCCCTTCACAATAAGGGGACTGTTTCTTGCACGTTTAATATTATAATTACTCCATTTCTTCACTCCTATTTTTCAAAGTGCACATTACTAACTAGACTGTGAATTCTTTGAGATGAAGTTCTGTTTTGATAAAGATTGTGTTTAGTTAAAGTACATTTTAGCTCAAAAGTTTCTGTGTTTATGGTTTTGGGGGTATGTTTTCCTTTGTAGACCAACTTATTAAATAAAGTGTTAAAATCTTTTAAGTGTTTTAGAAGTTTCAACTTCAGTCATGTTAAAATATGCCAAGCAAAAGGATTTTTGTTCATGTTTAAGCCAGTATATTAAAGGGGGAAAGTGTATCTTCTGGGAGCCAGCCTGAGCACTAATAAAAGTGAGATATGTGACCTTGGGAAGTTAACTGTGGGCTACTTCTCACTAGTAGGAGATTCTCTTTTTAAGAATCTAGGTTCTGAGTTGTTTCAGTCAGAGGAAGTTGTATTTGCTTATAGAGCATCTTATCTATAGTCAACTTGGCTAGGTTGAGCTATTTGTCTTTTTAAATTATCGGGGATTACATAGCCTGAACTGCTGCTGCTGCTGCTACTAAGTCGCTTCAGTCGTGTCCGACTCTGTGCGACCCCATAGACGGCAGCCCACCAGGCTCCCCCATCCCTGGGATTCTCCAGGCAAGAACACTGGAGTGGGTTGCCATTTCCTTCTCCAATGCATGAAAGTGAAAAGTGAAAGTGAAGTTGCTCAGTCGTGTCCGACTTTTCGAGACCCCATGGACTGCAGCCCACCAGGCTCCTCCATCCATGGGATTTTCCAGGCAAGAGTACTGGAGTGGGGTGCCATGGCCTGAACTACTCTTTCTCAAAAAGTATCCCCTTGCTGTTTCATTCCTAAGTAATTACCTTCCTGAGCTGGAACATATTTCTGAGGGCAGAAATATTTTAAACTCGAGATCAGCCCTGGGATTTCTTTGAAAGGAATGATGCTAAAGCTGAAACTCCAGTACTTTGGCCACCTCATGCAAAGAGTTGACTCATTGGAAAAGACTCTGATGCTGGGAGGGATTGGGGGCAGGAGAAGGGGACGACAGAGGATGAGATGGCTGGATGGCATCACTGACTCGATGGACGTGGGTCTCAGTGAACTCCGGGAGTTGGTGATGGACAGGGAGGCCTGGCGTGCTGCGATTCATGGGGTCGCAAAGAGTCGGACACGACTGAGCGACTGATCTGATCTGATCTGATCTGACCCAGAGACAATAGAGGAAGACATTTTATTCTTCCATAAGAAAGAATCATCCTTAAATATGTGGGTACATTGTTTCATTTCATCTGAAAAGATACAGAGTTATCTTCCTGAATCCTTAAAAAAAATCACTGTATGTATTATCCCAGTCATGTGCCTTCTCTATCTACATATTAGATAGGATATTTGTTTTACTAAAAGACCAATTCTAAAATGTTTAACACAAGTCAGTATTTTCTCTCTGTCTCATGTCTTGCATGTGTATAGTGATAGATTCAGATAGATTTAACAAATCATGATACAGTATAAGCAGAGGAAATGATCTTTCTTTAAGCACACAAGGATAAATCAAACAAACTGTAGTATTCTACAGCATAGTGTATGTTTTCAATATTTTATGGAATTCTAAGTTGAAACCTGAAGAATAATGTCTCTTCTGGGAGATAATGGTAATTATAAACACAAGATATGGGGAAGTTCTTTTTTAATTTAACCTTAGTTATAAAATTTGTTTGGTGCCCATACCAATTTTTTGTTTGTTTGCCTGTCAGTGGTTTATGGAAAGATACAATAAAACAAGAGCTCTTCTAGATCTGAATCATAAGAGTAGAAAAAAATGATCATTGGGCCAACTAAACTAGTTCCAACTCAAAAGCAAATCCAAATAGTGTTTAATTTTTCTGACTTAAATTACTCATTTGAAAAGTAAGTTTAAATTGGCAGTGAGAACAATTCTATTAGCTACTAGGGAAGAAACTTCAGAACAATGGTATTTAAACTTGGATTGTCAAATACTTGATAAGACTGAAAAATCACTGAAGATCATTTTCTTTTTGATCATTTGTCATTTGAGGTTTGTTTATTTATTTTCCATTGAAAAACAACTTGCTTCCAAGCTTATATCTCAAAGAAAGCAAGAAAAAAATGTGAAAGACTAATATTATATTAGGCAGGCATCCCAAAAGTTGATAGGACACAACTGTGCAATAGAACTTGGTGATGTAAATGGCATATGTTTCTGAAGAAATGGACTTTATAACTTTCTTAAAACTTTACTCCCTTTGAATGATGGGCCTTTTTGCCTAGGAGTGAAATAATTATATAGGGTACTCTACTGCAGCACACTCTTAAAAATATATTGCATCAGGGTCATGATGTTGTAATTTAGAATTTTAAAAGTAAGAGAGTGAGCTTTTAAATTTAATATCTCAGGGACTTTGGATCCTTTCCACCCAAAACTTGGCTTGCAATTTGTCTCCACAGATGATTTTAATGGTTTAAATTAGTTACGGCTTTTCAAACTGTGAAGTAGCCAATAATTTATCTTTGACCAAAGTTTAAACAATTAGTTCTAAGCAGCACCAGTTATTTTAAAAATCAGATTTTAGAGGGGAAAAAAGTAAATGTGGTTAGTTAATTTCTTGTTGCTTAGAGACTTATATATTTAAAAATAAACCTCCAGAGATTTTAGTTTGAGGTAGAACTCCCCATTGCTGTGGCTAGTTGCCCAACATATTGCTGTATGTCAGTGAAAATTTAAAAATGTAGATATTTTCAAGGCATAGACCCCTCTATTGTCTGTCAGATACATATGAAGAATATTTCTGTGGCCTACATAGGACTTCCCAGGTGGTGTGGTGGTAAAGAATCTGCCTGCCAGGGCAGGAGACGAGAGACTCAGATTTCATCCTTGAGTTGGGAAGATTCCCCTGGAGGAGGAACTAGCAATCCACTCCAGTGCTCTTGCCTAGAAAATTCCATGGACAGAGGAGACTGGCAGGTTACAAGCCTTTGCAACCTTGACATCACAAAGAGTTGGACACGACTGACCACATATGCACACTTAGGTTTTAGAGTTTGTAGTTTACTTTTGACATCAGCTGTCATTTGCAAATTGTAGAAAAGAAGGAAGTGTTCCCATGATGGCATAGGTTTCCTGACTTCACCCCGTGGCAAAGTTTAGAGTCTTTGGAATTGCCTTGATTCAGACTCTAAAAAACCTTCAGTGGCACATTGCCAGTTTTAGTTAAACTTACACGGTCTTTGTCTTACTTGAGCATTTTTGGATCACTGTTAAATAACTAAGCAGACAGAGGGACATAATGCCTGTTTTGTATTGGCTGGGTCAACAAGTGCACTCGAAGGCTGTTAGCAGAGAGCTGAGAAAGAGACTGCATGTGGAGGTACAGACTCCCAAGTACCTTCTCAGGGTTAACTGTATGGTTTGTACTTGTGTCCTTTTGTGGGCAATTATGATAATTGTGCTCTTCTATTATTTCTCTTTATTTATAAAATGACTCAGATTAACATTAGTAGCAACATAGGCAAATAGGATGGCTTTGGAAGGGCAGAGGAAATTAAAAAAAAAAATCACTTCTCCACATACTCTGTTCTTGCTTAGATGTACTCAACTTTGAAAAATGTAGCAAGAAACAAGAAAAATGATCTGAATTCTCTGGGATTAAACAGGAATATGAATTTTAAGAAAAGGAACTGCAACCAATTCAAGGCCTCTCAGCTTGTCTGTTTTGTTGTTGTTGTTTGTTTCTATGACAAAGCCCAGTTTATCTCTAGAACAAGAGTCCACCCATCTACAAATGTTTATGTTTAATAAAGATCAGAGTTGAATTTAGTCAATACTATATTTCTGTAGTAATTGTGGAAGGAAATGAGAACAGTGGACTGGGTGCTGAGTGCTCTACTACTGCCATTGTGATCTAAACTAGTCATACTGTTTAACTTCAGTTTTTAGATCTGTCACATGGGGAGAGGTTAGTTAGTCCTGTTCTAAATTCCCTTCTTGTCATAAGACTGTCACTATGACATTAAAGACAAGGGTCAGAACAGGATGAAAAAGAGAACAAAAAAAGAGGTACTGACTTTTGCCTCGAGACAGTTAAATCAAGAGATTTCTGCAGCTAAATTTAGTAATGGAAGTGGAAAACAGAACAAAACAAATATAATGTTGATGTTCTTACATCATCAATTGTTCCTCACCCTCCTGATTGCCACAGTCACCCCTCAAAATATCTAAGAATGATGGATGAGAAACAGCTGTCTCTTGTGTCAACTTATAAATTGTCAGGAATGCTGGTGCTTGTCAGTTAGTAGTTTCCCAAGGCAGACTCCTGGGAGGGAAGCTAGGTTTGGACCCTTGCAGATTTCCTACATTCCCTTCTCCTTTTCTTACAATTTTGGTAGCACTGGTAGGTCAACTCTAGGAGACAGAAATGGAGAATAGTTATGTCAGCATAGCTTAAGAGACTGGACACAGTGAAAAGGAGGCTAGATTGAAGTTGGGTTGAGACAGTGACTGCTAATTCATTTTGGCTCTGTTCATATTTTGAAAGCACCATCAGAATAAATGCCAGAAAGGGTAAATGAAACTGTGAAGTGAAATTCTGTTAGAAATTTTGGATTGGATCTGGTGCAATCTTATTGATGTAGAAGCACTTAGTACTGATCGTTTAGGTAAGTGGAAAAAATAGACATATGGTGGAGTACGCTCTGAAAAACATGTAACTTCCCTTATTTTTAACCTAAAACCACTGTGTCAGTCAATTTAGTTTTTGTTCACAGTGTTTTAAAGATGCCTTTGATTTATGTAAAGTATTATTTCCCTTGTTCATTTGTTAATTTATGCATTGAAATTGTGATTGAGCACAAGCTATGTGCCAAGCATCAAGCCCGCACAAAGACACGTGATGAATCAGACCCTTTCCCCATCTCCCAGGAGCATGCTCTGTAGTCGAATAACATGAATTGTAGTCCTTTGTTACAGTTGCAAGTGTCAGCAGTCTATGACATAATTATAATCTGACAGAAAAATGAAATATTCTATAATCAACTTCTTTCCATGCATATCCACTCCACGGTGCTCTGTAACTATATAAAATTATACTCACAAATGTTATTTAGTAACATTTTTAAAAGAGGAAAAATGCCTGTATGATAAAAATTAATCCCAGTTCATTCTAGATGCTTATATAGAATTAGGATATGAAGGTATTAGCCAAGAGACTAAGAAATTAGTATACCTGCATACAACTGTGTGTTCTGTTTTTCAGGCTTAACAGCTTAGCTGTAACATTTGTACATTAGCTAAATAACATCTCAAGGGGAGATGGAGATAGAACCTTGATGTCTACTGATTGTACATGTGTGAGTTTGTGCTCTCAGAGGATGGTCCTTAGAAAACTCCCTGCTGGAAGCTATTGTGCATATTGTAAAAGGACCATTGCTAAGTGCCAATTGAGCTAGTACTCTATATTGCCATTTAAAAAGAAGATTTCATACCACTTGATTATGTTAAATAGAAATGTTTGAAATTTATACAGAATTACATCAAAATGGCACAGTAGTTATATGTCTAAAGGGCTGTGACTACGCTATCCCATAACTAATGTCAGTCCTTCTGGTAGATGGCTTAATGTAAGACTGTCACAGAATGTATTACATGAGAAGTATAGAAACTCTTAGAATACTGAAGCCATAAATATATATTGTAATAGAACCTAAACCCATGTTTGCATTGAAATAGACCTACAAACATATATATATATATATACACATACATACATATGTATATATTACATTTAATATTTCAAGTAGCACAAATGGAACTCTGTATTTTTAAGTACACAGAGGTACAGATGAATCAAGTAAGGTTGTTCCATGTATATAATAAAGTATCATTCTTGGTGCTGTACAGGTTCTTGTGGTATAGCAGTGTGTTGTGTGACTTTTAACAGTACCTTCTGTCGTTTCTTCAGAGACACCTAATTTCCTTCCCAAAAAACAGTGGGGGGATTCTTACCATCTTTTAAGTGAATCCTTTCCATCAACCAAATTGTATTTTCAGTGGGT
Source organism: Bos grunniens (assembly GCF_055505025.1). NCBI lineage: Eukaryota > Metazoa > Chordata > Mammalia > Artiodactyla > Bovidae > Bos > Bos grunniens. The sequence continues at coordinate 67,302,586 of NC_141168.1, read as the reverse complement.
ATGTGTTCTACGTCCCTTATTAGTAAATTATACATATCATAAATGCAGTAATAAGCTATTTAATGTATAAAAATATGAAACTAGGAAGGAAATAGACTACATCCCATGATTTAACCCCCTTTTCCCCCCAAAATCCCATGGAAATAACAAAAAAAAAGAGACATTTTAAAAGAATGAAACTAAGCTATGTATAGAAAATTTTGAAAATGTGGCAGCGGTGATCCAAAAAGTTTGAGAAAATCTTGGAAGATAGAACGGAGGTAACGGGAGAAAGAGAGAGGGAAGGCATAGCTCAGGCCCCCAGGTAAGAACAAGTACAATTAGTCCTGGGAAATAGTATCCTTAGATTTAAGAAAGTATCTTGCAAGCTGCTATAATAAAAGTGCTAATCAGAGAATGAAATCTGTCTCTTGGAATTTACAATAGGATTGAAAAATTGGACAGTAAATCCCTGAATGACTGAACAAAAAGAAAAAAACTTCCAAACAAGTAATTTGAGAAAGGTGCTTAAATGTCTTGAAATTTAGAGCAAAAGACAAATGAAAAATAAGGGACAAAACTGAAGAGATACAGAGAATTGTTTTAGGAGATTCAAAATTCATCATCTTAAGTTTTAGAAGCAGAGGATAAAGATAATTAAGGAATATGAAAGAGGAAATGGAAAAAAAATTCCTGTCATATCCCATAAGTATAACAAAACTAACTTTGATAATATTCAGTGTTGACAAGAACATGGGAAGTAGGTAATTGCACAAACTATTTAGGGAGAAAATAATTGTGTAACTTCTTTGAGGAAAAATTAATTGACCTTTAACCCAGCATTTTAGTTCTAATAATTTTTCTTTTGAATAGTTTGCCCATGTTAACAATAACATTTATTCAAGTATTCACTTAAGTAGGTTTTTAATAAGTAAAACCTAAAAAAATGTGTCTATAGTGATACATCTGTGTAGTTAAAAGATAAAAAAAATTATGTGCTGATATGGAGAAATATCAGATATAAACAAAATTAAATGCCAGTCAGAAAAATTAAGGAAAAAATGTATGTTAAAAAGGAACATAGATATAGTTATAGTTTCTTTCATGGCCTTAGAGTTAGTTGCTCCATTGTGTCGGACTTTTGGTGACCCCATGGACTGTAGCCCACCAGGCTCCTCTGTTTATGGAATTCTCCAGGCAAGAACACTGTAGTGGGCTGCCCCTTCTCCAGGGGATCTTCCCAACCAAGGGATCAAATGCAGGTCTCCTGCATTGTAGGCAGATTCTTTACCACCTGAGACACTAGGGAAGCCCTTCATGGCCTTAAAATTTCTTTTAAAAAAGGTCTAATGTGTAGAATTCATGTTTTATTTTTGGTTCTAATTAGATAAGTTAATAAATCACAGTAGTACCAAATATATGAGAAAATGATTGAATCATAAAATTGTAACCTCAAAAAATCCTGGTTCATTTGATAAAAATAAAAATACTAATTTAATATATAAGTAATATTTAATAAAGATAATGTCTCTCAATAATAAAGCCTTAAAATTGATGAAAAGAGGAAATTCATACATTCTTTTCCAGAACAGACAGTGCATATACCTGGCTTATTCATAACTCTTCATCAATTATATAGTGAATATATGAAATATTTCTATATATTTTCTGATTTCATCATGTGTAAATTGAGGAAGACTTACCTAGGAAAGCTGTTTTAAACTCACTTAAGGAAAAAATACTTAAATGAATACCTATGTCTCATATTCATCTAAAATAACAGATACTAGGTTATGGACCATCCAAGCAATTAATCACTTTCTCTTGGCTATTCAACTACCAGCATTTGGTCACTTTATTCATAGTCATCAGAGAAAAATTGTATAGATTTGAAACTCAGACATGTACTTTTTCTATTTTCTACTCAAGGAAAAAGATTGATAGAAGAAAATATTGAGTCAGATAAAACATATGTACAGATATGTATTTAATAGAGGAATTAATTGAAATAACAATGACCTCATAGTGGAAGAATGGTAAAAAGATTAGAACTTAAGAACCATTAGACTGGTAAAATCATTACTCTGAAATGTAACCCAGGATTTGGGGCATTTTATTAGTTTTCAAGCTGTGGACCATGAACTAGTATCCCCAAAATGTTAATGCACTTTATTACTGAAAATATTGGGGCTTCCAAGGTATCTCAGTGGTAAAGAATCTGCTTTACCACTGCAGGAACTGCAGGAGATGTGGGTTCAATCCCTGGGTTGGGAAGATCCCCTGGAGGAGGGCATGGCAACCCACTCTAGTATTCTTACCTGGAGAATCCCACGGACAGAGGAGCCTCGCAGGCTACAGTCCATGGATTCACAAAGAGCTGGACATGACTGAACAACTGAGCATGCACACATGCACTGAAAGGTTTCTGTACTTCTTTTTTTGGCGTTCTGTCTGATTAGATGTTCATATGGGCCCTGCAACAATAAAACAGCTATATTATGACAAAGTACACTTTGGGTCATTGCTAGTTTTGTAGACGTAGGGAGTATCTTTAAAACAGAGGCATACATTGACAGTGAGCAGGAACCATACCAGTGGAGTGGAGCTGGGGCCAAAGAGATCAGAAGTCAGAAAGCCACTAGCAGCATTGCTATCCAGACACTTAGGCTCCTCTGGTAAGGTGACTGGGATTCCCTTGGGAAATCAAAAAAAGGACTGAAGTTATTTCACATTAGGCTTCCCACATGGCACAGTTGTAAAGAATCTGCCTGCCAGTGCAGCTGATGCAAGAGATGGGATTCCGTCCCTGGGATTGGAAAATCCCCTGGAGTAGGAAATGGCCTTCTTGCCTGGATAATCCCATGAACAGTGGAGCCTGGTGGGCCACAGTCCCTAGGGTTGCAAAGAGTTGGACCTGACTGAGCACACACAGTACACTACTCCTACCCCTCCCCATCATGCACAAAATAAAATACTTTTTAGAGGAAAGTTTTCCCAATTTAGGCCCACAGGACCAATAAGATAGATGCTTTTTTTTTTTAATAAGTGAAGACTATCGGGTACATAAGAAGACTACCATGATAAGAAAAAGGTAAACAATGAACAAAAGATCGAGACATTGAGGAAAACTGATGTTGGGATTGCCAGATAATTCATATAATTGTATATGAAATGTTTAAAGAAGCAAAAGATGCATTAAGAAAGATAGGCATGAAAGAAAAACTATCAGGAATGAACTGATAGATTTGGAAAAAAACAAACAAAAAGGCATTTCCAGAATGAAAAACTCATTTGTGTGGAGAGGGTTGGGGGGAAGCCTCAGTGGACATTTTAAATAGTAGAAAAGACAAAGCAAAGTGGGCTTCCCTGATAGCTTAGTTGGTAAAGAGTCTGCCTGCAATGCAGGAGATCCTGGTTCGATTCCTGGGTCGGGAAGATCCACTGGCAAAGGGATAGGCTACCCACTCCAGTATTCTTGGGCTCCCCTTGTGGCTCAGCTGGTAAAGAATCCACCTGCAATGTGGGAGACCTGGGTTGGGAAGATGCCCTGGAGAAGGAAAAGGCTACCCACTCCAGTATTCTTGGGCTCCCCTTGTGGCTCAGCTGGTAAAGAATCCAACTGCAATGTGGGAGACCTGGGTTTGATCCCTGGGTTGGGAAGATCCCCTGGAGAAGGGAAAGGCTACCCATTCCAGTATTCTCACCTGGAGAATTCCATGGGGGTCTGTATAGTCCATGGGCTCACAAAGAGTCAGACATGACTGAGCGACTTTCACTTTCAAGACAAAGAGAAATGCAGATGAAAATCAAAAAGAGATAGTATCTCATACTTCTTAGGATTATACACACACACACACATATAAAAAGGTAAGTTTTGGTGAGGATGTGGAGAAATAGGAACGCTTCCACATTGTTCAGTTCAGTTCAGTCACTCAGTCATGTACGACTCTTTGTGACCCCATGGACTGCATCACACCAGGCTTTCCTATTTATCACCAACTTCTGGAGCTTACTCAACTCATGTCCATAGAGTTGGTGATGCCATCCAACCATCTCATCCTCTGTCATCCCCTTCTCCTCCTGCCTTCAAACTTTCCCAGCATCAGGGTCTTTTCCACTGAGTCAGTTCTTCACATTAGGTGGCCAAAGTATTGGAGTTTCAGCTTCAAAATCAGTCTTTCCAATGAATATTCAGGACTGATTTCCTTTAGGATGGACTGGTTGGATCTCCTTGCAGTCCAAGGGACTCTCAAGAGTGTTCTCCAACGCCACAGTTCAAAAGCATCAATTCTTCCACGCTCAGCTTTCTTTATAGTCCAACTCTCAAATCCATACATGACTACTGGGAGAACCATACTTTGACTAGATGGACCTTTGTTGGCAAAGTAATATCTCTGCTTTTAAATATACTGTCTAGGTTGGCCATAGCTTTTCTTCCAATGTGCAAGTGTGTTAATTTCATGGCTACAGTCACCATCTGCAGTGATTTTGGAGCCCCCCCAAAAATAAAGTCTCTCACTGTTTCCATTGTCTCCTTGTCTATTGGCCATGAGGTGATGAGACTGAATGCCATGATCTTAGTTTTCTGAATGCTGAGTTTTAAGTCAACTCTTTCACTCTCCCACTCTCATCAAGAGGCTCTTTAGTTCTTCTTCGCTTTCTGCCACAATGGTGGTGTCATCTGCATGCATATCTGAGGTTATTGATATTTCCCCCAGCAGTCTTGATTCCAGCTTGTGCTTTATCCAGCCCAGCATTTCTCATGATGTACTCTGCATAGAAGTTAAATAAGCAGGGTGACAATATACAGCCTTGACGTACTCCTTTCCCTATTTGGATCCAGTCTGTTGTTCCATGTTCAGTTCTAACTGTTGCTTCTTGACTTGCATACAGATTTCTCAGGAGGCAGGTCAGGTGGTCTGTTATTTCCAACTCTTTAAGAATTTTCCAGTTTGTTGTGATCCACACAGTTAAAAGCTTTGGCGTAGTCAATAAAGCAGAATTAAGATGTTTTTCTGGAACTCTCTTGCTTTTTTGATGATCCAACGGATGTTGGCAATTTGATCTCTGGTTCCTCTGCCTTTTCTACATCCAGCTTGAACATCTGGAAGTTCACAGTTGTCCTGGTCATCGAATACATCTTCCCAATATTGATAAAAATATACCTTTGCAAAGATAAATATACCACTTCTAATGGCCTGGCTACTTGTTTAGGTAAGCTGCCTACTCACACGTTACTACAAAGCCATACCAATTTGGAATAATTTTATGGAAAAATGCAAATATATTTGTTACTTAAATATGTGTTGCCTTGAAATTACCACTACTCAAAGAAATAGTCCCTGGGACTGAAACAGTCAATGAAGCACAGCAGGTAATAGAACCACCTACCAAATGGATGTCCACATACAATGTTACATGCAGAGAGCCCACTGTTACCTGAAAAACTATCATAATACAGCTTTTCTAATGATAATCTCTAACAGGGCTGTTTGGTCCAGCTCTCTTCAGATGTTTACAAATTGCATATAACATGCTTCTGCATTGGCTGAGCTTCAAATTACCCAAAAGCTGAGGGAGAAGAACACAGAAGAGTCCCAGGAAGTTTGAGAATGCCCAATACAGTTGTCTCTTTTTCTGAGCAGCACCCTTATGAAAGGAAAAATAAGTTCCTTTCCTCATGTGTGTGTGTAAAACACCTGTTTTTTCTTTTTTCCTTTTAGAAAACCTGAATACAACTGAGATTGAACAGACTCTGCTTAAAGAGATTACCGTCTCCTCTTTGAGGTTGCTTACGACAATAAAATGTGACTTCTGAGTTCTGGTGGAACTCAGCATGCCAGGAAAAGTGAGGACAGACTCATTCCTATGTACTTCTGAAAGCAGTGTTCATTATTTTTTGAAGTTGAACATTTTCATATATAGGTACATCTTGGCACATAAATAATCCTTTGCCCATTTAGATACCTACTCTTATGTATATGCATAGGATTCCCAGGTGGCTCAGACAGTAGTCTGCCTGCAATGCCGGAGACCTGAGTTTGATCCCTGGGTTGGGAAGATCCCCTGGAGAAGGAAATGGCAATCCACTCCAGTTTTCTTGCCTGGAAAATCTCATGGACAAAGGAGCTGGTGGGCTATAGTCCATAGGGTCACAAAGAGTCAGACACGACTGAACAACTCCACCTTAGGTATACGCACCAGGAAGTAAGTATAAGAATATAGGAAAGTTTCTTAAAAGATCAAAAGGACTGAAAACAACTCCAGTTGTTTTCAGAATCAATAGGATTCTGGATATACAAATGTTTCCAGAATCAATAGGATCCTGGATATACAAATAGAATGGAAATGTATATGATAGTGAAAAGGAATGCTCGGCAGCTACAGGTTACAATCAGCCACATGGATGAATCTTAGGAATGCAACATTGGAAAATAAAATTTGAAAAACTACAAGTCCCAGAATGCTGCATGTTGTGCTTTAATAAATGTCACAAACAAGCAGGACTAGCCAATATATTAATGATTTATCTATCATATAATGAAATATTTTTAAAGAAAAAGTAATGACAAATACAGAATTCAAGATAGGGGTTGGTTACTTTGTGGGGTGAGATAAGAAGTCTGTATGGATATATACCAAGTTATTGGTGAAATTTTCATTCTTGGATTATGGTAAGTTCAGAGGTATTTTGATATGTTATTGTGTTTATATGTATATCAGATCAGATAGGATCAGGTCAGTTGCTCAGTCGTGTCTGACTCTTTGTGCCCCCATGAATCGCAGCACGCCAGGCCTCCCTGTCCACCACCAACTCCCGGAGTTCACTGAGACACTTCCATCGAGTCAGTGATGCCATCCAGCCATCTCATCCTCTGTCGTCCCCTTCTCCTCTTGCCCCCAATCCCTCCCAGCATCAGAGTCTTTTCTAATGAGTCAACTCTTCGCATGAGGTGGCCAAAGTACTGGAGTTTCAGCTTTAGCATCATTCCTTCCAAAGAAATCCCAGGGCTGATCTCCTTCAGAATGGACTGGTTGGATCTCCTTGCAGTCCAAGGGACTCGCAAGAGTCTTCTCCAGCACCACAGTTCAAAAACATCAATTCTTCGGTGCTCAGCCTTCTTCACAGTCCAACTCTCACATCCATACATGACCACAGAAAAAACTATAGCCTTGACTAGATGAACCTTTGTTGGCAAAGTAATGTCTCTGCTTTTGAATATGCTATCTAGGTTGGTCATAACTTTCCTTCCAAGGAGTAAGTGTCTTTTAATTTCATGGCTGCAGTCACCATCTGCAGTGATTTTGGAGCCCAGAAAAATAAAGTCTGACACTGTTTCCACTGTTTCTCCATCTATTTCCCATGAAGTGATGGGACCCGATGCCATGATCTTCGTTTTCTGAATGTTGAGCTTTAAGCCAACTTTTTCACTCTCCACTTTCACTTTCATCAAAAGGTTTTTGAGTTCCTCTTCACTTTCTGCCATAAGGGTGGTGTCATCTGCATATCTGAGGTTATTGATATTTCTCCCGGCAATCTTGATTCCAGCTTGTATTTCTTCCAGTCCAGCGTTTCTCATGATGTACTCTGCATAGAAGTTAAATAAACAGGGTGACAATATACAGCCTTGACGTACTCCTTTTCCTATTTGGTACCAGTCTGTTGTTCCATGTCCAGTTCTAACTGTTGCTTCCTGACCTGCATACAGATTTCTCAAGAGGCAGATCAGTTGGTCTGGTATTCCCATCTCTTTCAGAATTTTCCACAGTTGATTGTGATCCACACAGTCAAAGGCTTTGGCATAGTCAATAAAGCAGAAGTAGATGTTTTTCTGGAACTCTCTTGCTTTTTCCATGATCCAGTGGATATTGGCAATTTGATCTCTGGTTCCTCTTCCTTTTCTAAAACCAGCTTGAACATCAGGAAGTTCATGGTTCACATATTGCTGAAGCCTGGCTTGGAGAATTTTGAGCTTTACTTTAGTAGCGTGTGAGATGAGTGCAATTAAAAATGTGTGAGCATTCTTTGGCATTGCCTTTCTTTGGGATTGCAATGAAAACTGACTTTTTCCAGTCCTGTGGCCACTACTGAGTTTTCCAAATTTGCTGGCATAATGAGTGCAGCACTTTCACAGTGTCATCTTTCAGGATTTGAAATAGCTCAACTGGAGTTCTATCACCTCCACTAGCTTTGTTCGTAGTGATGTATATATATATATATAAAGCATCAATTCATATATGTCAAATATTATATTTTAAAAGGTAATGAAGAAAATAGGTTAAGCATTGTTTAAATGATTCTTTAGTAAACTATGTGAGGAGCAGCTGATTTACATAATAAATAGGTATATTGAAAGCCAGACTTAGAGATTTCAATATAACATTAATCTCTGTGAATCTCTAAATGGGGGTATATTTCTTAATTGAAACCTTTAGGGAAATAAAATCTCATAAGTAAAAAGAGTGCCCTGTCCCTTCAAATTCTCATACCATTTATCTGACATTTTATCTAAAAGTGCACTTTTAATTATCCCCTTGATGAATTAAGTATCATTAGTCCACTGACAAATTATAAATATCTTTGGGTAAGATAAGATGCTAGTCAACAACTTTTTAGCCCATGAAAGTTTATCTGGTAATGATATGTCACTTTTGAAAGCAGAAAATATCTCTGAGGAAATGGGCAACAGAACATGTATGTTTCACTAGAGAGGTGGGAGGCCAGGCCTGGAGAATGGAGAAATGGGTAGGATTCGTGGGTTTCAGTAGGACTCATGGGCAAGGTGTGTGGAAATTTACTGTCAGGTTAGGGAATCTTCAGAAAGGAAAGAAGCAACAAGAGAAGGAGGGGTGGAGGGGAGGCATGTTATATGGCTTATTTAGTAACTGCCATCCATTCCTTTGTATGCTTGGTCCTTGCTTTTTGATTCCTTCCGATCTTGAGCCACTCCTGCTTGAACTAGGCGTGTTACAACAGACGCTGTCAGTGCTTCATATCCTCTTGGCCCACTCGGGTTCACCTGAAGCTTTGATGCACAGTTATTATACATACCAATGGCTTCCTGCGTTAAGAATCAGTGTCTGTCTGTCTCTACTAGATATGATGTTCACCTAGAGTACAGGGCAAGTCCATTGTGTCTTGTTTATAAAATCACCAAGAGCCACCCTCAAACACTGATGGAAGAGAGATGGCTAAGTACCCCCAGTTATCTCCTACCTTGAGGTGTGTTTACATTGTCTTTGGATGATTCCAAGGGCATTGATTTCCAGTTGCTCACAGTGGTAATTTAGCCATTAACACTTCCTCTTTATGGCCCTCCTCTCTTCCCTTCTCATCCTGTCTTTCTCACGCTGTGCTTCCTACGATCATCCCCAAAATAAACTACTTGACCTAAATCTTTATCTCAGGGTCAGCTTTCAGAGGATGGAAAATTGGCATGTATGCACTCAGATTTTTAAACTCCTTCTCCTTCCTTTGTAATTTGTTCAAGAGCATTTCTTGTGGGTACAGACAATGCCAGTGTAAATGTTAGATGCCGCAACATTTTAAATATGGTGTATTATTGTGGTATTCATGCTGAAGTATATTTACATAAAATGCTTTTAATCAATACTGTTTCTCTTGCTCCTTCTACCATCAGGGCAAAGGCTTACCATACTGCACAAAATAAAGTTATTTCTGCTGTAGGCAGGTAACTTATCATTAAGCCTCAACTGTCAAACTCAATACAGAAAAATCTAGAAGCCAGTCCCTGAGTGACTGTTTTTGTAGCTGTTGTACATGGTGGGGAGGGCAAAAGTAGGAAAATGAGGTGGAGGAGGAGGCTCATGCCTTTCTAATCAAGAGCTGATGCTTCCCAGCATTGTCACTTTCCCCACATGTCAGTAGAGGAGGGTTTTTCTAATCACCAATGATCTTTGAAGAGTTCAACAGGCAATTCTATATTGTATTTTGAGAATTTGGAGCACTAATGCCTCACATCAGGACCAGATTTGTAGATAACCAGTTAGACCCTGCTAAGTCAGTCTGATCCATCGCTAAATGTATGTCGAGGGCACTGGAAGTATAGTCTTTTGGATATTTCCTTTCAGTAAATGCAAATAGTACGATGGTACTTAGGATAATAATAGGCAAGCAACTTTTACCAGTGGTTCAAGCTGGGAATCCATGATTATTCAGATATCCATTTGTGTTTGTAAAGAAGCTGGGAGCTCTTGGCCTGCCATTTCTGAGGTAATTGCGCTTGGCAATTTTACAAGACAAATCAGAAAATAATCAGATTTCTCTCAAGCTCTCTTGAACCAGGTAGTGAGTCCAACTTGAATACACTATGTTTTCACTGAGGTGATAGGGGAACCGGAGGAAAATGCCTCCGATCTCTCAGCAATGTCAGGCTACTCAGGCAGGCAGGGACCCAGAGCCCTGGGATGCAGAAGAATAAGAAACATGCCCCTCTGAACAAGTATGGTGTCTACATTTGATGAAGTCAGAGGAAGATCTACACAGATCAACTGTGAAGCCCTTGGTATCTTTCCTTGACCTCCCCTGAGGACAAGCAACACTAGTGAATGTGGTTTTCTTGATAACTTAGATCCAATAAGCATCTCAAAACACACAGCACCTTCTTATATGTGCATTGAAAACGAGAAACTGGCAAGCACCTCTGTGTGGTTCAGAGTAACACTGAAACCCAGAAAGAAAAAGATGTGACCTGGGAGATTTTCATATCTCAACATCTATTCTAATGTGAAGTGATTCTGAAGTCTTAGGTGAAGACAAAGTGGTCAGGTTAGCAACAATTCTTATACAGTCCTTGCTAGAGGAATGCTTCAATGTTAATTTAAGCTCTGAGACCAAACATGGGCAAAGTTTTACATTTGTAATAATTTGTTGCTTTTGTGTTCCTTGGTATACTGGAACCAGCCAATATTGGTTAGACAGAGCCACTGTGAGCATCTCTTCCAAACTCTGTATTCACTGACACCACATGGTAACTTGAAATTGTCCATCGTAGGAGTATTTTTACCCCAGAAACAGGAAGTGGCTACATAAATATAAATCAGAGCTTCCTCCCACCCCAGCCTGTTGTTAAACATTTATAAATGTCTGCCCATTTATATTGAAATAAGAAACGAAAACAAGCAGAGATCTTCAACTTCTTGCCTTTGGCCAGGGAATTCATCTCACTCAGATACTTTGGTCATGATGAGCCTGGGCCCTGGGGCAGCATTAGAATATTCATGAGTCAGTGTGTTTTATCTGGTAAATGTCTAATTTTCAAACTCTGGGCAAGTGACCCAGTCTCTGTGAGATTTTCACTTCTCATATGCAAAAACAGTTGTAATACCTGCTCTAGTTCACAGACGTGTGGTATGATTGCAAATGAATAATGCATGTGAAAAAAACTAATTACAAAGTATATAAAATTATATATTGTATGGTAAGATATTTAATATGCTAATACATAATATTATGGTGATAATAGTTAATAATTGACATTTATTTAGTGTTTGGTAGTACCCAACACTGTTCTAAGTGCTCTACCTATTTTAGTCATTGTATCCTTATCAACTACATGCTGCTGCTGCTGCTGCTAAGTAGCTTCAGTCGTGTCTGACTCTGTGCAACCCCAGAGACTGCAGCCCACCAGGCTCCCCCGTCCCTGGGATTCTCCAGGCAAGAACACTGGAGTGGGTTGCCATTTCCTTCTCCAATGCATGAAAGTGAAAAATGAAAGTGAAGTCGCTCAGTCGTGTCCGACTCCTAGCGACCCCATGGACTGCAGCCTACCAGGCTCCTCCGTCCATGGGATTTTCCAGGCAAGAGTACTGGAGTGGGGTGCCATTGCCTTCTCCATCAACTACATGAGGTAGGTGTAATTATTATTCCCATTTTACACTTGTGAAAATTAAGGCGCATTGAAGTTAAATAACTTGTCGAAGATCACACCATTAGTAAGTGGCAGAGCTGAGGCGACAAACCCAGGCAGTCTGGCTTCAGATTTTGAGCTCTTAACCACTAGAGATTAAATGTCTATGGTAAATTATAGATATTTTAATAGATGATTTATTTGCTTTAAGAGTGTAAACCTTAATTTCTACATTGGCACCTTTTTAAATAAACCCCAAAATATCATAGTGAAAAGAGAAAAAAAATTAAACCCAGTGGACAATTTCTGTTTGTTTAAGATTTTATATCATATCAAGGATAAAAATATTGATATTAGTATAATGTCAAGAAAGCTCCAAGATTTAAAGTTTAATGAATCTTTAAAAATAAGAAAAACTGCAATAAGAGTGCATTATCAAATAATTGGAGAGGGGAAAAACAAAAATATGCCTCATAAAATCAGTGTTACCAATTTGGTTGTGTATGTGTATATATATATATATATATATATATATATATTTGTGTGTGTGTGTATTTATATTTGAAGCATAGATGTGATCATAGTTTATGTGCAATTTTATAATCTTTTTCAACATAAAATTCCAGCATACTTTCCATGTTGCTAAAAATATACATAAAAGTTATTTAATGGATATTTAGAATAATTGGAGAAGGCAATGGCACCCTACTCCAGTACTCCTGCCTGGAAAATCCCATGGACGGAGGAGCCTGGAAGGCTGCAGTCCATGGGGTCACTGAGGGTCGGACATGACTGAGTGACTTCACCTTCACCTTCAGCTAGAATAACTATAACATACATTATTTAAAAGAGTTTCTCTACTGTTCACATTTACATGTGTTTGCTTATCCTCTTTTTTATTATAAATGATGGCATATTCACCTGTTGTACATATAGCTATTATAATATTTTGAATTATATTTTAATTTTTACAGAGTTTCATAAATGAAAAATCAAATGAGATGAAAAATACTGACTTGTGTGCTAGGTTGCTTCAGTTTTGTCCAACTCTGTGCAACTCTATGGACTGTAGCCTGCTCAGCTCCTCTCTCCAGGGAATTCTCCAGGCAAGAATACTGGAGTGGGTTGCCATTTCCTTCTCCAGGGGATCTTCCTGACCCAGGGATGGAACTAGGTATCTGACGTCTGTCTGCATTGACAGTCAGGTTCTTTACCACTAACACCACCTGGGAATACTTTTATTGTCAAAAATATCTCTCTTTGTATGTAATGGCATTTGTTTATGATGTCATTATCAGAGTAGCAGAGATTCCATGATAGAGGTGTGTAGTGGGACTTGTAGGTCATACTAATATGCATTGTAGGTGATGAAGTTTTTAAGTTTTTGTTAAAATGGCAGCATTTGGCTTTTAGGATGATTGCTCTGAATGCAGATGGAAAGTGTTCAAAGGAAATCTAGATTGGTGTCTGGGAGACCCCGCAAGAGGGTTTTAGAAGAGTTCAGATAAGATATAACAGTTCTGAATTAGGTCATTAGTGGTGGTGGTGGTGGTCTAGTCGCTAAGTCATGTCTAACTTCTGCGATCCCATGGACTGTAGCCTGCCAGGTGCCTCTGTCCATGGGATTCTCCAGGAAAGAATACTGGAGTGGGTTGCCATTTCCTTCTCCAAGGTCATTATTAGTAAAGAGCAAAAGAAGAAAGTAGATTTGTAAAATAACTGGGAAATAAAATCAACAAGATTGATGACTGATTGAATGGGGTATATGAAAAAACTCTTTTGAGGGGAGAAAGCTTCTCAACAAAGTTTTGAATATGTTAAACTTGACAGGCCTGCTTTATACTCAAGCAGGTACATCCTGTAAGCAGTTTGACGTATATGCATTCAAAACTCTGGGAGGAAGTATTATAAAGATATTATTAAATCAGGAGAGTAGATGAGATGTCTTAAAGATAATGTTAAAAAAGCAGAGGGCAAAAAACAGGAATCAGCTGACTGAGAAGTCCAAAACAAACAAACAAAAACCAGCCAACTAACCAAGAAAGACAGTCATCAAAGAGCTATTGGTAGAAATGGCAGAAAATAGCATATGGAGACTAAGGATAAGGAAGCATATGGAGACTAAAGATAAGGAAGGAAAAACTTCAATGAAAGGGAAAGTTGTCGGGAATGTCACCAGAAGTCAGAAAACATGATGCCTGAAAGGTGTCCTTTAGTATTTGAAAAACAGAGGCCACCAGAACAGAGTGTAGGGAGGTCAAGCTGCAGATGCCTTTGTATCAAGTTTGTATCAAAGTGAATTAGTTTTCATTCTTCATCTTTACTTGTAATATCTTCTATTAGACTAATTTGGTCTTATTTTTTCAACTTTTTTTTTGGTTTATTGATGTTTCCTGTTCATTTATTTATCGAAGTCAATGGTTCTTAATGAAAGATCTGGGACCTCCAGGGAGTTCCCAAGATCCTTTTAAAGGTTCACAAAGCCAAAAGTTTTTTCATAATAATACTAAGACATCATCTACCTCATTCAGCTCTCATTTTCTCATGAACATACAGTGGAGTTTTCAAAAACTTTGGAGTCTACGAAAGCAACACCATTATCATTCTGGCAGGTAATGAAATGTGTAGTAGTTAATGAAATCTATTTTCCATAATTGTGTTTTAGAAGTTGTCCAGTTTTGATTTGTCACTGAAGTAAGTGTCAACACATGTAACCCATAAAAGAAAAACTCTTCTAGGTCGTCAATAATTTTTAAGAATGTAAAAGAAGATTGATACCCCTAAAATTAAGAACTGTTGATTGAAACTGTGCTTTCTCTGCTTTCTGTTATGATTTAGAATTTATATGCCTGATTTTATTTCTACAAATGTTTGCCTTTAAGAAAGAACAAATATGCATAATAGTTGTAAACACCAAGAATTGTCATACCTGTTGACATAACTGGGCTTCCTTGGTGGTTCAGAGGTAAAGAATCCTCCTGCCAATGCAGGAGACACGGGTTCAATCCCTAGGTCAGGAAGATTGCCTGGAGAAAGAGATGGCAATCTACTCCAGTATTTTTGCCTGGAAAAATCCCATGGACAGAGGAGCCTGGCAGGGTACAGTTCAGGGGGTTGCAAAAATGTCAGACACACTTAGCAACTAAAACAACAACAACCACATGATATAACTAAAATAAAAGTGGAAATAGTAAGTAGATAGTTTGTATTCTTCTTCAGTCCTCCTATGTCCACTTACTAGTCTTGGAAATTCAAATTCAAGGTATAATTAATTTAATTTTCTTGTATTATCAATCTGATTTTCTTAAGTCATATTTTTGACATGGCTGCCATTTTGTATGTAGTTTTTCATGATCATGTTTCATAATTTTTGAGCTTTATATCTTGATTAGTAACGGTAAATCTTTGGAGCCATCATATGGTTGAAAATTTCTTCAAATTGTCTTCATATAGGAATTAAAGCATGACTGGGTGTAGAGTTATCATATTATATACTTTTATTCTTCCCACAGAATTCTGAATAAGTTGAACCATATCTTCTGGCTTTTAATATTGGATGAAACCCTGAGAAAAGCTTTATTTTTGAAAAAAAAAAAATCGGTAGTGTTATGTGCTGAATCATGCCACTCGCCAAAAAGTTCATATATTTAAGTCTTAACTTTTAACACAGAATATGACTGAATTTGGAGAGAAGATCTTTTAATAGTTAAATAACTTAAAATTAGGTTATTGGGGTGAGCCCTAATCCAATATGGCTGGTATGCATATAAGAAGTAAGGATTAGGACACAGACACACAGAGGGAAGACCATGTGAAAACACATAGGGAAGATAGCCACCGACAAGCTCAGGGGAAACAAACTCTGCCAACACTTTGATCTTGAACTTCTAGCCTCCAGGACTATGAGGAATAGATTTCTGTTGTGTAAACCTTCTAGTTTGTGGTACTTTGTTATGGCAGCCCTAGCAAACTAATATGGGCAGGAAGCTTAACTATTTTTGTCTACAACTCTACAAAGAAATTTGTGTGTGATATCATTATTCCAGAAGTTCATAATACAATTACCTGGTGCTTTTGAAACTGCAGTACAGAATACTGTAATATTTTTGCAGAATGTTAATTGGTGTTTTTTCCTTAAAAAGGAAATTCATGGTAATGTCAGAAAGCACCAGATAATAGCATAATTTCTTATAGATGTTAATATGTAATTTTTCATCTTAAATCTCTGAGATGGATTTCTGATTTGTTACCATTTTCTGAAACCCGCCTCTTTTTAAATTGGAATGGCAGTCCAGTGAACAGTAAGAATACAAGAATTTAAAAAATTACTTATAATATTTGTTGCAGAAGGAGATCTTTCCATCTGTAGACTTGTAGCTTTTTCCAGATACAAAAAGGATTTTTCTACCAATTAAGGTTTAGGGTTATTATTCTTTTCCCATTGGATCTAATTCCTTTTTCTAAAATACCATTGGTCATGAATATAGTTTCATTTTTTCCTATTTCACATTCTAATCTTTTATCTTTCCATCTCTTGTCTTTATGCTCTATGCTCTGGGGGGTTTCTCAAGGTTTTCTTAATCACTGATTTGATTTTATGAAGTATTGATTTTGCTCCTTTTATTCCTAAATCTGATATATATTCAGATGTTTTATATTCAGTTTCCTTATAATCTGCTGCTGCAGCTAAGTCACTTCAGTCATCCCCAACTCTTTGTGACCCCAAACCCCATGGACTATAACCTACCAGCTTCCTCTGTCCATGGGATTCTCCAAGAAAAAATATTGGAGTAGGTTTCCATGCCCTCCTCCAGTGGATCTTCCCAACCCAGTGATCGAACCTATGTCTCTTGTGTCTCCTGCATTAGCAGGCAGGTTCTTTACCACCAGTACCATCTGGGAAGCCAAATTTCTTATATGCTATGCTATGCTAAGTCACTTCAGTCGTGTCCGACTCTTAGCGACCCCATGGATTGCAGCCTAACAGGCTCCTCCGTCCATGGGATTTTCCAAGCAAGAGTACTGGAGTGGGGTGCCATTGCCTTCTCCGAATTTCTTATATAGTTCCTTGTTTTATCCCTGCCCTCTCTTACATATTTTGGCTATTCATTAAACATTCCATTCATTTGAGATTATTTTGTCTTATTTAATATAGGTCACCATTTTCAGTGTTCATATTCCTCCCTTTAATAATAAGTACAAGATCTGCTTTTCCCAAGACATTTCTGTTTGCTGTAGTAAATAGTTAAAGTTTCCTTTTACTTTCATTCTTGAGAAAATGTGTTTTTCATCTTGGGTTATGGTATAGATTCTTTCTGTTGGCTTCATAGTGAGTGTGTGCATGTGTGCCTTGAATGCATAGGGTTTACTCAGGTGTTTGCAAATGCACAAACTCATTAATAATAGGACTATTCAGGTTAGTTGTTTGCCAGTATTTGGGGTAGGAGGACTTTTCGTCATTGCCCTCATTGCTTACACAGATGCTATCAGCATCTACTTCAAGTTTTTAAGTCAGACAGAATGGTCTCCCCCACATGAATTTTTATTGTCCTATTATTATCTAATTGTTAATAGTGGATACATTTATGATTACTATGTGCCAGTTATTATTCTAAGTGCTTTAGGTATTTCCACTCATTTCAGCGCCACAAAAACCTTTGGGGAACCTGAGACACAATCAAGTCAAGTAACTTCCCCAGTTCAGTCAGTCATGTCGAACTCTGTGACCCCATGGACTGCAGCATGCCAGGCTTCTCTGTCCATCAGCAACTTCTGGAGCTTACTCAAACTCATGTCAGTGATGCCATCCAATCATCTCATCCTCTGTCACCCACTTCTCCTTCTGTCTTCAATCTTTCCCAGCAGCAGCATCTTTTCCAATGAGTCAGTTCTTTGCATCAAGTGGCCAAAGTATTGGAGCCTTAGCTTCAGCATCAGTCCTTCCAATGAATATTGAGGACTGATTTCCTTTAGGATGGAAAGGTTGGATCTCCTTGCAGTCCAAGGGACTCTCAAGAGTCTCCTCCAACACCACAGTTCAAAAGCATCAATTCTTCGGTGCTCAGCTTTCTTTACAGTCCAATTCTCACATCTGTACATGACTACTGGAAAAACAGTAGCTTTGACTAGACAGATCTTTGTTGGTAAAGTAAAGTATTTGCTTTGTAATATTCTGTCTAGGTTGGTCATAGCTTTAATACAAGGAGCAAGTGTCTATTAATTTCATGGCTGCAGTCACCATCTGCAGTGATTTTGGAGCCCAAAAAAGTAAAGTATGTCACTGTTTCTGTTGTTTCCCCATCTATGTGCCATGAAGTGATGGGACCAGATGCCATGATCTTAATTTTCTGAATGTTGAGTTTTAAGCCAAGTTTTTCACTTTCCTCTTTCACTTTCATCAAGAGGCTCTTTAGTTCCTCTTTACTTTCTTCCATAAGTGTGGTGTCATCTGCATGTGTGAGATTATTGATATTTCTCCCACAATCTTGATTCCAGATTGTCCTTCATCCAGCCCATCATTTCACGAGATGTACTCTACATAGGATGGAGTTCTATACAGTCAGCAAAAACATGACTGGGAATTGACTGTGGCACAGACCGTGAATTCTTTATTGCCAAATTCAGGCTTAAATCGAAGAAATTAGGGAAAACCACCAGACCATTCAGGCATGACCTAAATCAAAACCCTTAATGATTATAAAGTGGAAGGGGAAAATAGATTCAAGGGATTAGATCTGATAGAAAGAGTGCTTGAAGAACTATGGACAGTGATTCATGACATTGTACAGGAGGCAGGGATCAAGATCATTCCCAAGGAAAGAAGTGCAAAAAGGCAAAATGGTTGTCTGAGGAGACCTTACAAATAGCTGTGAATAGAAGAGAAGTGAACGGCAAAGGAGAAAAGGAAACATATACCCATTTGCATGCAGAGTTTCATAGAACAGCAAGGAGAGATAAGAAAGCCATCCTCAGTGATCAATGCAAAGAAATAGAGGAAAATAATAGAATGAAAAATACTAGAGGTCTCTTCAAGAAAATTAGAGATAGCAAGGGAACATTTCATGCTAAGATAGGCACAATAAAGGATACAAATGGTATGGACCTAACAGAAGCAGAAGATATTAAGAAGATGTGGCAAGAATACATAAAAGAACCATACAAAAAAGATCTTCATGACCCAGATAATCACCATGGTATGATCACTCACCTAGAACCAGACATCCTGGAATGCAAAGTCCAGTGGGCCTTAGGAAGCATCACTATTGAACAAAGCTAGTGGAGGCGATCGTATTCAAGTTGAGCTATTTCAAATCCTAAAAGATGATGCTGTGAAAGTGCTGCACTCAATATGCCAGCAAATTTGGAAAACTCAGCAGTGGCCACAGGACTGGAAAAGGTCAGTTTGCACTCCAATCCCAAAGAAAGGCAATGCCAAAGAATGCTCAAACTACCACACAGTTGCACTCATCTCACACGCTAGTAAAGTAATACTCAATCTTTTCCAAGCCAGGCTTTAACAGTATGTGAACCATGAACTTCCAGATGTTCAAGCTGGATTTAGAAAAGGCAGAAAAACCGGAGATCAAATTGCCAACATCTATTAGATCATCGAAAAAGCAAGAGAGATCCAGAAAAACATCTGCTTTATTGACTACATCAAAGCCTTTAACTGTGTGGATCACAACAAACTCTGGAAAATTCTGAAAGAGATGGGAATACCAGACAACCTGACCTGCCTCCTGAGAAATCTGTATGCTGGTCAAGAAGCAACAGTTAGAAATGGATATGGAACAACAGACTGGATCCAAATAGGGAAAGGAGTACATCAAGGCTGTATATTGTCACCCTGCTTATTTAACTTATATGCAGAGTACATCATGAGAAATGCTGAGCTGGATGAAGCACAAGCTGGAATCAAGATTGCCGGGAGAAATATCAATAACCTCAGATATGCTTGAAGATGACACCATCCTTGTGGCAGAAAGTGAAGAAGACCTAAAGAGCCTCTTGATGAAAGTGAAAGAGGAGAGTGAAAAACTTGACATAAAACTCAACATTCAGAAAATTAAGATAATTGCATCTGGTTCTATCACTTCATGGCAAATAGACGGGGTAACAGTGGAAACAGTGAGAGACTATTTTTTTGGGCTCCAAAATCACTGCAGATGGCGATTACAGCCATGAAATTAAAAGATGCTTGCTCTTTGGAAGAAAAGTTATAACCAAGCTAGACAGCTTATTAAAAGCAGAGACATTATTTTGCCAATAAAAGTTCGTCTAGTGAGCTATGATTTTTCCAGTAGTCATGCATGGATGTGAGAGTTGTACCATAAAGAAAGCTGAGTGCCGAAGCATTGATGTTTTTGAATTGTGGTGTTGGAGAAGACTCTTGAGAATCCCTTGGACTGCAAGGAGATCCAATCAGTCCATCCTAAAGGAAGTCAGTCCTGAATATTCTCTGCAAGGACTGATGCTGAACTTTGGCCACCTGATGCGAAGAACTGACTTATTTGAAAAGACCCTGATGCTTGGAAAGATTGAAGGCTGGAGGAGAAGGGGATGACAGAGGATGAGATGGTTGGATGGCATCATGGACTCAATGGACATGAATTTTAGTAAACTCCAGAAGTTGGTGATGCCTAGGGAGGCCTGCTGTACTGCAGTTCATGGGGTCGCAAAGAGTCAGACATGACTGAGCGACTGAACTGAACTGACTCTGCATATAAGTTAAATAAGAGTAACAATATACAGCCTGATGTATTCCTTTCCCAATTTGGAACCAATCTGTTGGTCCACGTCCAGTCCTAACTATTCCTTCTTGTCTGTTCCTTGCATATAGCTTTCTCAAGAGGCAGTTCAGGTGGTCTGGTATCCCCGTCTTTTTAAGAATTTTCCACATTTTGTTGTGATTCACACAGTCAAAGGCTTTGGCATAGTCAATAAAGCTGAAGTAGACATTTTTCTGGAACTCTTTTGCTTTTTCTATGATCCAACAGATGTTGGCAATTTGATCTCTTGTTCCTCTGCCTTTTCTAAATCCATCTTGACCATCTGGATGTTCACAGTTCACATACTGTTGAAGCCTGGCTTGGAGGATTTTGAGCATTATTTTACTAGTGTGTAATGAGTACAGTTGTGTGGTAGTTTGAACATTCTTTGGCATTGCTTTTCTTTGGGATTGGAATGCAAATGGACCATTTCCAGTTGTGGCCACTGCTGAGTTTTCCAAATTTGCTGCTTACTGAGTACAGCACTTTCACAGCATCATCTTTTAGGATTTGAAATAGTTCAACTTGAATTCCTTCACCTTCCTTAGCTTTTTTCATAGTGATGCTTCCTAAGGCCCACTGGACTTCACATTCTAGGATGTCTGGTTCTAGGTGAGTGATCACACCACCGTTGTTATCTGGGTCGTGAATATCTTTTTTGTTTAGTTCTTCTGTGTATTCTTGTCACCTCTTCTTACTATCTTCTGCTTCTGTTAGGTCCATACCATTTCTGTCTTTTATTGTGCCCATCTGTGCATGAAAAATTCACTTGGTATCTCTGATTTTCTTGAAGAGATCTCTAGACTTTCCCATTCTATTGTTTTCCTCTATTTCTTTGCATTGATCACTGAGGAAGGCTCTCTTATCTCTCCTTGCTATTCTTTGGAACTCTGCATTCAAACAGGTATATCTTTCTTTCCTTTTCTCCTTTGCCTTTAGCTTCTCTTCTTTTCTCAGTTATTTGTTAGCCCTCCTCAGACAACCATTTTGTCTTTTTGCATTTCTTTTTCTTGGGGATTGTGTTGGTCATGCTTCCTGTACAATGTCATGCCCAAGCTATGGAATATTAAGGAGCAAAGCCTAGGTACCTGACCACTGTGCAGTAGCATCTCTTGTATGGACTGAGATGAGATGTCCTTCTCCCATTGCTTCATCATCTGAACATGCAAAATTATTTCATATGTTGTTGTTCAATTGCTCAGTCATATCTGATTCTATTTTACCTCATGAACTGCAGCACTCCAGAGTTCCCTGTCCTTCACTATCTCCTGGAGCTTTCTCAAGCTCATGTCCATTGAGTCGGCAATGCCATCCAACCATCTCGTCCTCCGTCATCCCTTTCTCCTCCTGCCTTCATTCTTTCCCAGCATGAGGGTCTTTTCCAATGGGTCGACTCTTTGCATCAGGTGGCCAAAGTATTGGAGCCTCAGCTTCAGCATCAGTCCTTCCAATGAATATTCAGGGTTGATTTCCTTTAGGATTGACTACTTTGATCTCCTTGCAGTCCAAGGGACTCTCAGGAGTCTTCTCCAACACCACAGTTCAAAAGCATCAATTCTTCATTTCTCAGCCTCCTTTATCATCCAAATCTCACATCCTTACATGACTACTGGAAAAACCATAGCTTTGGACCAGATGCCATGATCTTAGTTTTGTGAATGTTGAGTTTTAATTATGTCATATCTTCACCCATTATTTTAAAAAGTTCTATAATTCTTTTCTTAAAAAGATTACTTCAGAGTACAGTGCACACTGATTTGTTCCTATCTTGCTACCCTCCTGTTGCCTTGTAAAATTCCCATCACAAGAGAGAATGTTACACTGGCCATGCCTTTCTATGATTGACTTGGTATTGTTCTTGGAAAATAGTCTTCAGTTAGATACAGAAAGAGAGGTTCTGATGGGATAATGGTTTGTAATGGTCCTGTCTAGCTCAAACAGTATCTTTGACATAGTAGAGAGGTGCATGCAGAATTCTCTCTGTTAAGACATCAAGTTTTTGACACAAGCTCACAGTGGGATTCGATGGAAATGTCCTTCTTTGTTCCTGCCTAGCCCTGATAATCTGCCTTAGGGCTCCTCTACTTTGGTCCTGGAAATTCCTCCTGGGATCACACAGATTGTAAAGAACATTCCTAGTTACTAGCATTATCGAAACTGTGCTTGTCTTTGTTCATTTGCATGAATATATAAAAGGGAAAGCTTAACCTTATTATTTTCTACAAAGTGGCAAACCAGTCTGATGTTCTAACCAGGCAGTTTGGAGGATGGAGAATCAGGGTTAAGTGTGTGAGTGAGTTTACTGAGGGCAAATGTTGACAATGTAGATGAGACAATTTCCCCCCCAAAAAAGAATCTAAACATCAAGGCCAGAGCTGTGATGGAAAGGAAGAAATTAACTAAAAAAGGACCAAAGTAGTGGCAGCCAGGTAAATGAGCCAGTAGAACTTAGAGAAAATATCCACTGTGGTTATGATGTACAATGAATATAATTCTTATGTAGATATCTTATATAGGTATCTTGGCTATTTCACAGCTAGAAGTTTTCAAGGCCAACTAATTTAATTTATTAAAAGTGAAAGTGAAAGTTGCTCAGTCATATCTGACTCTTTGTGACCCCGTGGACAATACAGTCCATGTAATTCTCCAGACCAGAATACTTGGGTGGGTAGCCTTTCCCTTCTCCAGGGGATCTTACCTACCCAGGGATTGAACCTAGGTCTCCGGCATTACAGATGGATTCTTTACCAGCTGAGCCACAAGGGAAGCCCATTTTTTATTATTATTGTTATATGTTAATCTATTAGGACAAAAATCATTTAAATAAATCCAAACCCCATCATCTAAGGTGCCAAAGACTTTAACTCTAAGGCATCCTAAGAAGAGGGAGATTCTTAACCAGATTTTTTTCTATGGATTGGTTGCATTGGACTAGGTTTGTTGGGCTTTCACTGAAGTAAAAGACGGTATCTGTGGGAGTGTATAACATCTTGTATGAAATATTCAAATTTTCTATTTTGAGTGAATAGGCAGATGAAGGAATAGACTACTGAAGCTTATGGAAGCTTAGTGAATAGCAATGAAGCTAGGATAGATTTATCTGGACATGCACAACAGGAGACCCCAGGCTTAGACTTTTGCCCTCAGTCACTCTAAGTAGCTGACTTCTGGCAAAGTGGTTACTTAAGAGAGCCAAACAGGAGAGTATTTTCCTCCTGAATGGTTTTCCCTTTGGCCTCATGCTGATTGGGATAATCAGGTTGCTAGGTTACTCTTTGATGTAAAAAATAAGGTCAGTGAATCACTAATGTAAGGTATGTATGGCACATGTCAGTGAGGGAATGAAATGTATCATCATGTTGAAGATCAACCACCACTAAGATAGATTTGTTTATCAAAGGTGTTAGGAAAAGAATAAAATTCAGAGCAATTATATTCTGAAAATATTGGAAAATCAAGAAGATAAAAAAAATTCTTCAGTTTTTTAACCTGGTCCTTGATATTAGCATATGTGTCATATATAGGTGGTAGCATACTACAACAGATGCTCCCAAAAATGAAGTCTATGAAATTCCCCATGGTCTACATTTAATATCATGAATTTTCCTCAGCATTTTCTGTTCTTCCCAAATATTCACACATACTGAACTGTGTTTTAGGAACTCTTAATTTACTACTGCAACTAGATATTTGCTTGTAATTTTTTTCAGGTTAAAATGAATGGCTAAAAAGTGCCTAACAGAGCTTATCCTACAGTGAGACTAAGCACATCATCATCTTGTACTGGCTTTGGTAGAAGCAACCTCTCTGTGATTTCAATTGTTTTCTTTCGAACCTGTAACTCAAAATGCCCTGAGCACCAGCACATATTAATACATTATATTATACATTCTAGTACATGTATATATACATTCTAGTACACACAGTTCTTCAACCTCAGTGATCTCAGCCTTGTTTAGAATCTTGACATTTACTTTGTGGGAGAAATTACTGGTTCAACAAGATGCATTTCTGTTCCTTCTTAGGCTACTGAACTGACTTCATTTCTTTTTCTTTTTTTTCATTTTTTTAGTTTATATTGAAGTATAGTTGATTAAAAATGTTGTGTTAGTTTCAAGTGTGCAGAAATGTGATTCAGTTATACAAGGTTCTATTAATTTTCAAATTTTTGTTCTCATTTAGGCTTTTACAAAATATTGAGCAGAGTTCCCTGTGCTATACAATGGGTCCTTATTGGTTATCTGTTTTAAGTGTGTATATGTCAATCCAAAGTTCCCAATCTATACTTCTTTCCCACCCTTTCTCCTTGGTAACCATAAGTTCATTTTCTAAGTCTGTGTATCTGTTTCTGTTTTGGAAATAAGTTCATTTATATCATTTTTCCTTAGTTTCTGCATATAAGAAATATCACGTGATATTTGTGTTTCTCTGTCTGACTTACTTCACTTAGTATGATAATTCCCAGGTCTATCGATGTTGCTGCAAATGGCATTATTTCATTCTTTATGGTGGCTGAGTAATATTCCATTGTGTATATACACACACACCACACCTTCTTTATTCATTTAAATGTCAGTGGACATTTAGGTTGTTTCCAAGTCTTGACTCTTGTAAATGGAGTTTCTATGAACACTGGTATGCATGTTTCTTTTCAAATTAGAGTTTTCTTTAGATATATGCCCAGAAGTGGGATTCCTACATAATATGGTAGCTCTATTTTTAGTTCTTTTAAGAAACTTCCATACTGTTCTCCATAGTGGCTATACCAATTTACATTCTCACTAGCAGTGTAAGAGGGTTCCCTTTTCTCCACAACCACTCCAGCATTTGCCGTTTGTTGTTTGTAGCCTTTTTGATGATAGCCATTCAGACTGGTGTGAGATGATATCTCATTGTAGTTCTGACTTCCATTTCTCCAATAATTAGCAGTCTTGAGCATCTTTTCACGTCTCTCTTGACCATCTGTTTGTCTTCTTTGGTGAAAGTCTATTTAGGTCTTCTGCCCAGTTTTTGATTGGATTTACTTATTTTTTTGTATTGAGCCACATGAGTTGTTTGTAAATTTTGGAGATTAATCTCTTGTTGTTTGCATCATTGCAAATATTTTCTCCTGTTCTGTGGATTGTCTTTTTGTTTTGCCAATGGTTCCCATTGCTGTACAAAAACTTTTGAATTTAATTAGGTTCCATTTGTTTCTTTTTGTTCAGTTTGTTATTTTGTTTATTTTTATCATTCTGTTTTGCTTATTTTTATTTCCATTACTCTAGGAGACAGATCGGAGAAGGCAATGGCAACCCACTCCAGTACTCTTGCCTGGAAAATCCCATGGACGGAGGGGCCTAGTGGGCTGCAGTCCATGGGGTCGCTAGGAGTCAGACACGACTGAGTGACTTCACTTTCACTTTTCACTTTCATGCATTGGAGAAGGAAATGGCGACCCACTCCAGTGTTCTTGCCTGGAGAATCCCAGGGATGAGGGAGCCTGGTGGGCTGCCGTCTATGGGGTCGCACAGAGTCGAACACGACTGAAGCGACTTAGAAGCAGCAGCAGCAGGAGACAGATGAAAAAAAGATTGCTGCAATTTATCTCAAAGAATGTTCTGTCTAGTTTTCCTCTATGAGATTTATTGTGTCTGATCTCACATTTAGGTCTTTAACACATTTTGAGTTTATTTTTGTGTATGGTGTTAAAAAATGCTCCAAGTTCACTTTTTAATATGTAGCTGTCTCATTTTCCCAGTACCATTTATTGAAGAGACTGTCTTTCCTCCATTCTGTATTCTTGCCTCTTTTGTTATAGATTAATTTACCGTAGGTGCATGGGTTTATTTCTTAGCTTTCTATCCTGTTCCAATCATCTACATTTCTGTTTTTTTGTACCAGTACTATACTATTTTGATGACTATGGCTTTGTAATATAGTCTGAAGTCAAGAAGCCTGATTCACTCAGCTCTGGTTTCTTTCTCAACTTTGCTTTGGCTATTTGGGATCTTTTGTGTTTCCATACAAGTTCTTAAATTATTTGTTCTAGTTCTGTGGAAAATGCCATTTTGGTAATTTGATAGACATTGCATTGAATTTATAAATTGCACTGAATAGTATAGTCATTTTCACAATATTCATTTTTTTTCAATCCAAGAACATATGTTCCCATCTGTTTGTGTAATCTTCAATTTCATTCATCAGAGTCTTATAGTTTTTGGCATACAGGCCTTTTGCCTCCTTAGATAGGTTTATTCCTGTGTATTTTATTCCTTTCGATGCAATGGTAAATGAGACTGTTTCTTTAATTTTTCTTTCATATCTTTTGTTGTTAGTGTATAGAAATGCAACAGATGTCTATGTATCAATTTTGTATCCTGCAACTTTACTGAATTCATTAATGAGCTCTCCTAGTTTTCTGGTAGCATCTTTAGAATTTTCTGTGTGTACAATCATGTCATCTGCAAACAGTGACTGCTTTTCTTCTTTTCCTATTTGGATTCCTTTTTTTTTTCTTCTCTGATTGCCATGGTTAAAATGTCCAAAACTATGTTGAATTAAAGTGATGAGAGTAGCTACACTTGTCTTGTTCCTGATCTTAGAGGAAATGCTTTCAGCTTTTCATCATTGAATATGATGTGATCTATAAGTTTGTCAAGATAGCCTTTTTTTTGTTGAGATATTTTCCCTCTATGCTCACTTTCTGGACTTTTTTTTTTTTTTTATCGTAAATGGGTGTTGAATTATGTCAAAAGCTTTTTCTGCACCTATTGAGATGATTGTATAGTTTTTTATTTTTCAACTTATTTTGTTGTGTTATATATCACACTAGTTGATTTGCAGATATTGAAAAAGCCTTGCATCCCTGGGAATAAGTCCCATTTGATTATGGTGTTAAGCTTCCTTTTCAGTGAGGGCTGGCCACATGTTGAAGGTTTAACTAAGGAATATGAACAGAAGTGGTATGTGTCACTTGTAGGTGAGGCCCAGAAGATCTTCCTACGTGAATTGCTCTGTGGTTTTCTGGAAACTCCTGTGACATATGAGACTGCATATTGAAGCTGGCAGAGAAACCATCAACCTAAGTCCCTAGATGAAAATTTGGGGAGAATCCATTATGTTGTTCTCCCATTTGCCAACCTGAAGAGACATTGAAATGTTATGTAAACAAATAAGTTTTGGTTGCCTTGAGTCATTGTATGTTGGGTCTGTGTATTACTGCAATATATGTTACAAAAGAATACTTTTAAGTGATGTGTTCAGTTTTTCTCATGTACATACAATCTTATCTTATAAGCAGATTGTTATGATAAATGAAAATATAGATGCATAGAGGCTCAAGGAATAGTAGTTAAGAGAATAAGTTTTCAAGGAATATTAATTACCCTTAGTAGTATGATCCTGGCTCAAAAGGAATTCTTAATAACTCACTTGTATAACATCTAGCTATAAAATGAAAATCTTTTAGTCTGTTGGAATGTTAACAGGCTTCTAAACTAAACTCCCATGCTCAATTTGAGTGGGTGACATGTTAAGAAACTTCTTTATACATGTAGTTGAAAGTTTTTATTCCTGTTTTCTCAAATAAAACTTATACAGATGACACCACCCTTATGGCAGAAAGTGAAGAAGAACTAAAGAGCCTGTTGATGAAAGTGAAAGTGGAGAGTGAAAAAGTTGGCTTAAAGCTCAACATTCAGAAAACTAAGATCATAGCATCCGGTCCCATCACTTCATGGCAAATAGATGGGGAAACAGTGGCTGACTTTATTTTTCTGGGCTCCAAAATCACTGCAGATGGTGACTGCAGCAATGAAATTAAAAGACACTTGCTCCTTGGAAGAAAAGCTATGACCAACCTAGATTGCATATTAAAAAGCAGAGACATTACTTTGTCAACAAAGATCCGTCTAGTCAAGGCTATGGTTTTTTCAGTAGTCATATATGGATGTGAGAGTTGGACTGTGAAGAAGGCTGAGCGCTGAAGAATTGATGCTTTTGAACTGTGGTGTTGGAGAAGACTCTTGAGAGTCCCTTGGACTGCAAGGAGATCCAACCAGTCCATCCTAAAGGAGATCAATCCTGGGTGATCATTGGAGGGACTGATATTGAAGCTGAAACTCCAATACTTTGGGCACCTGATGCGAAGAACTGACTCATTTGAAAAGACCCTGATGCTGGGAAAGATTGAGGGCAGGAAGAGAAGGGGATGACAGATGATGAGATGGTTAGATGGCATCACCGACATAGTGGACATGGGTTTGGGTGGATTCCGGGAGTTGGTGATGGACAGGGAGGCCTGGTGTGCTGTGGTTCATGGGGTCGCAAAGTCAGACACAACTGAGCGACTGAACTGAATGGTGGCAGAGTTCTAAGTTGTCTTTTAATTACCTCAGTTCCTTGAATTCCTATCTATGTGCAATTACCTTCTCCTTGAGTGTGGGCTGCATATAGTGACTTGCTTCTAACCAGTAGAATACAGCAGAAGTAATGGGATGTCACTTCCATGATCAGATTGCAAAAATTTATGACTTCCATCTTGCTAGCACACTTATTCTCTTATTTGACTTTCAAATTCAGAAGAAGCAAGATGCCATATCAGAGAGTCCCATACCTCAAGCAATTAATTGAGAATATGCTCTAACCAAAATCAGCAGGGTACTGAGGCCCTAAGTCCAGTATGTCTGAGAAATCGAATTTTTTAAAAAAGGCCAAGTGAATGTACTGGTCCTTCCCCAGTCAAGGCTTCAGGTGAAACCGGAGACCCTGGACTGACCCCTTAGTTGTGAGAGAACGTAAGTCAGAGGATCCATTTAAGCTCTACCCAGATTCCTGGTCCCTGAAACAGAAATAATAAATGTGTATTGAAGTTGCTCAATTTGGAGGTAATTTCTTATGCAAACAACAGGTAATTAGTGTGTATGGGGTATTAACAGACCTTTGGACTAAATTTCATTAATTGGTCAAAATAGCTTGTCCCTCAGATAACTTTCTTCAACATTCGCAATTGAAATGATCATCCCTCTGGCTTTATTTTTTCCAGAGAAAGTGTATGGGTATTCATATATGACATTTTAATGTGTATTATAATACTTATCATGCCAGTTTTATATTAGAATATAGGCCTCTTGAAGGGAATGATGATATCTTACCTATGCTCTTTGTGTCTTCTGTGGTTTGGGTCCAATATGTAAATGTGTGTGTTCTTAGTCACTCAGTCGTGTCCAAATCTTTGTGACCCTATGGGCTGTAGCCCGCCAGGCTCCTTTGTCCATGAGGATTCTCCAGGCAAGAATACTAGAGTGGGTTGCCGTGCCCGCCTCCAGGGGATCTTCCCAACCCAGAAATTGAACCTGGATCTCCTGCATTGCAGGCAGATTCTTTACTAGCTGAGCTACCAGGGAAGCAATATGTAACTGGTATTCAGTAAATGCTGAGTACCAATGCTAAATAATAATAAATAAATACCAATAAATGCTGAAATAATTGAACTTTCTACCATTTTGGAAATCTGCATTTACAACTGATTTAGATACTACACATTTCCTCTTCTAGTAAAAAGTACCTCATTTCTGTCAAATTATGGACAGTTTATTTTTCTTTTGCAGTTAAATTTATTTTCAAATATATTCTAGAATCATCAATTGTATATTTTTACAATTTTACTAAATTTGTGTTTAGCATAATTTTCTAGGAAAATATTCCTGGAGCTTTTTCTTACTTAGATTCAACAAAGGATTAATTTAAAAAAACATGATTCAGATTTACTAACTAAATACAATTTCTTTTTTCCCCAAAGTAGCAATATAAAAAGCTTTATGATATATATAATATATATATATATAAACATTTTATAAAAATGTATAGAAATACTTAAGGATCTAGGAATCAGTTTCAAGGTAAACTAAAAGTGAAATCTTTAAAAAATTATGGTATAGATATATAAATAACCAAAGGTAGTTAATAATAGAATTATGTATATGTGTTTGTACATGACATATATTTTTATGAATATATATAAAATATATAGGATGAGTTAGAAAAATTAAAATCTTACTTCTAAATAATAAAGGGATTCTTTTTTTATATTTGCTTTGCATTTCATGTTAAATTTTATTAAAACATATTTTAATATCTTTCATTTTAGTATCCATTTTTGTCTAATTATAATCTTTTATCACAATAATAGAGGATAAAAAGCTTCTTAAGCACATAAAAATAATGACATTTTGATGAAATTCAGTTGAGCAATAGTTTTATCAAATAATATATTTCTTTTAAAAAATACTAGTAAGGAAAATACACAAATTGGATAGCATAGAAAGAAAAATATCTTAAATCATTTGTCCTACCCTTCACATAACTATGAGCAATTCTACACTTATACATGTGTTAATATAAGCTTGAAATACATACAATATGGGAAGAATAAACTTATCAATACATTATGGCAGTTAATTTATGACAGATATTCGTACTATTTCTGTAGATATAAAAAATGTGTATAAATGATGTATAGATGCTAAAACAGGGAAATTATAAAAGAAAAGGCTAGAAATCATGCTTCCAAATGAATGATACTCTTTTTGTATTAATTCTCATTCATAGGAATCTTATCATAGTCCAAATTAGATGAATGTATGAGTTGTAAAAATGTTGCAAAATTGCAACAATGTCACTGTTGTAAAAATGTCACTTTTCAAAACAATTTTGAAATACCGGCTAGTGCACTGGGACGACCCAGAGGGATGGTATGGGGAGGGAGGAGGGAGGAGGGTTCAGGATGGGGAACACATGTATACCTGTGGTGGATTCATTTTGATATTTGGCAAAACTAATACAATTATGTAAAGTTTAAAAATAAAATAAAATTAAAAAAAAAAAGAGTCACTCAGTAAGTGCCATAAAACATTAGATCCTCCTTTGTGAATAACCAAACCTACTCGGTATTGATCAAATTTTGCCAAGATTAAGGAAGGCATTAACATAAAAGTGCCATAGCTTCTTAAGGCAATTTCAGAAGATAAGTTAAAAACCTTTATTGAACAGTGGTATAATTATTGAAATAAAGTCTAATAGCCTTCCATGACAATTGCTCCATGGAAGACAGAATTGCTTTTTTGATTGTATACATATCAGTATTTTTGCTTAAAACATTCTAACAATATTTTTCCATCTCTGCTTGCTTGTATAGAACTATATAATGGATACATGTAGGCATAAATTTGTTTATTTGGTTGCTTCACAGATCAATTCTATCATACTCTCTCCAAAAGTTGTTTGAATACTAAATTTAAATATTAATAATAGAAATCATTAGCAGATATTTGAATATATAACTTTCAAAAATAAAATAATTTAAACTTATCCTTACTGCTAGAGGAAGAGAATCTTTAAATAAAGTGTCATTGAAAGGCAATAAAGAAGAGAGAAAATTTAATAATATCTCATCTATTCCATTTTAGAGATGAGAAGATTAAGACTTAGAGGAGTTAAAAGATTTTCACAGAGAATATAAAATCTTCCGGATGTAGAAGATATCAAAGGGACATGATCTTTTGGACCACAGAAATAGTAACTAAATTCCTTAGGTTTCTATTAGATGACATAAGAAAGGTAAAAATCAATGATAATGTTTTGGGACTTACATATATCAAGTTATCCTAAGATATTAACTCTGTCATTGTTTTGATGTTTAGAATATTTTACTGCATTTAGCAACCAGCACAAAATGAAAAGTGCTAAATGCTTACTCTTCACATTTTAATTGCTACAACCCTTATTTTTCCAAGCAGTCAGTCATTGTATACCTGGGCAATCTGAGCTGACAGCCTTATCACTAGGCTTTCTTTCTCCTGTACATGCTAAAGAAAACAGTAAGATGTCCTTTCTTTTAATGAAAAATTCCAAGAATCTAACTTTTTCATTTTCTGATGATATTTGGTAACTCCTCTCAGAACAAATAAATTTGAAGAGGTATTATTTATATAACAGGAATTCCAAACATATTTTAATTACCTTTTGAATTGCACAAAAGGTAATCACACACTCTTTCCTTTTCCTGTAAACCATTTTTAATTGACTGGGTACAGAACCAATAACTCAGAGCTTATTAGCAAAAATAAACAAGCAATAGCACTAAATGGGGAAGCACGAGATGGCATCTACTGAGGGAAATAATTGCAATATTGGCTTATGTTCATTTGGGTCCTTGCACAAAGGTTTACCAAGAATGCATGATACAGGGAGCAGGATCGAATGTGTGTTGTTCTAGATGGAATTCCTTCCTTTCATTTCCTTTTCTGATGCTTCTCTTCCATTTTTTCTTCTATACATTCAACCTATATTTTCTGGCCCAAGTCGGCTGAAATTACAATCAAAAGGCACAGTTCAAATAATAAAAAAATTATCTTGCTATACATTTTTTTCAGCAGAATTCTGGGAATGCCAGCTCACTTCTGGGTTCCTTCCCCTATCAGTAATGCTTTCAACAATATGACAGGTGACTAAGATACAAACCCTACAGCTGGCTGCCTGAGTTAGTTCAGTTAAACCTCTCTCTGTCACAGTCTCCTTATGTATACAATAATACAGACTTAATAATGATAAAACAATCTTACATCATAGAATTCCTGTGAGGATGAGTTAATGCACATAAAATACTTAGATTGATGCTTATGACAGAGTAAGAACCAGAAAATGTTAGCAGTTGTTATTGTTGTTGACATTTTTTTCTATATACTTACACATTCGGAGTGTGTTTCATGTCTACTTCTGTTAGCTGTGCATCTCCTTATTTTGGACTGTATCTCTTTAGGGACTTCCTTGATAGCTCAGTTGGTAAAGAATCAGCCTGCAATGCAGGAGACCCTGTTTTGATTCCTGGGTTGGAGAGGTCTGCTGGAGAAGGGATAAGCTACCCACTCCAGTATTCTTGGGCTTCCCTTGTGGCTCAGCTGGTAAAGAATCTACCTGCAATGTGGGAGACCTGGGTTCGATCCCTGGATTGGGAAGATCCCCTGGAGAAAGGAAAGGCTACCCACTCCAGTATTCTGGCCTGGAGACTTTCATGAACTGTACAGTCCATGGGGTCACAAAGAGTAGGACACAACTAAGTGACTTTCACTTTGACTTTCATATCTCTTTTATACCACTAGTTTAACTTAATATTTCAACTTCTTGAACTCCCCATACAGTATGATCCCTGCTACTGTGTAACATTCTGATTCCCCTCTTACATCTCATCAACTAGGATTCAGCTAATAAACCTCAATTTGTTTTTTCTCTCAAAGTAGTTTCTTCTTCTGTTTGGGGCACTTCTCAGTGTGTCAGGCCTGAGCTGTGACTCCAGTATACTTAGCTATTATCTTTATTGTGAGATGTTAAGATGTTCACATGGAGAGCTTAGTGGGACAGGTGTACAAATCCCTGATTTCCCATTTTGACTAAACTGAGTCTGACTACTATTAAACCTTTTAAAAGAAAAAAATAAATAGAAGTTCATATGTATGCACAATCTATATCTGCTGACAACTCCTTCTATAAGTCAGTTTTGTCCTATATTTCTACTTGGAAATAAATCATATATGATTATCAGATCATTTATTTTCACATGAAAAGTGTCTATGTGCTTAGTTTTAGTGCAGAGAACAGCTGGTCCTTCCTCATCGAAATGTTGTGAGAGTTAAACAGTTTAAGGTATATAAAAGCCTCTATTATATTGCTACTAGAACTCCTCAAGATGTCATTTCAGAAGTTTAAGATCTCAATATGGCAAAAAATATTTTGGAATGAAGGTTTGAAAATTCACATTCACAAGATGTTTTTTATTGAAGTATGGTTGAATCACATCCATAAGGTTTTAAACAGTTCAACCTATTGTTTGTAGTGAAATGCCCTAATTACAATTTGGAATTCTCAGATTATGAAATATATACCCAAATAATAATAGCATTTACATGCAAGTTATATTTTTTAAAAATACTTAACCTTCTTCAGTTTTGCGTTCAGTTTGGAGCTTTGACTCTTGAAAATATTTTTCAAAGACGTGTGACAATGAGTTGTTTTTGTGACCTTTATGAATTTATTTTATTATTACAATCTCTAGCTTATCTCTCAACCATACATATACAAAGATGAACACACATTCTAACATAGAGCTGTGCTATTCTTCTGTATTATTATTAGCTACAATCATAATTTTGTAACTGCAGCATCTGTAGATTTTTTTTCCTGTCTTTGTCCAACATAAATAACTTTCTCTTACTGATAGTCTGAGAGTACTACAATACAAGTTTTAAGTAATCCTAGTTCTACTTCCTATATCCATGATTCTGTGGCATAACAATTGTATTTTATTAAAAAAATCAGCTTTCTGGGAAACTGAAAACACTTATGAATGATAATACACTTTTCTATTTGTAAAACAAACCTTGAAAGTCTCTAAAGCCTGGAGTTCTAGCAATTATTAGATCACAGTTACACTTTGTCAAGACTAAATGTCTTACATCCTTGCTGGAAGAGAGGAAAACCCTGGGATTACAATGTATTTGAACAAGAAGGTGCTAACTTTGCATTATTTTCCATTCTTCTTCCTGTCTTTGTCAGGAGGATGGATCCATGCTGTGCTATTCTCTATTCTGGTTGCCACCTTTGTCATGAGAATGAGACACCAGAAACAGAGTGTTTCCTGTGAGATATAATAGCATGCTTTCCTGCTCACACCTCTCAGGATGTTGTATTTCGTTAGGTTAGAGCCTCTGAATCCCTTAGAGCATCTGCTCAACATTCATCATGCAAGGTGTCCTTTTTGCTTGTCTTCCTTGTAAAAGTATTTGATAATCTTGGTCAGTTGTATAGCCCTCTCTTTCTCAAATAGAACTCTTAAAAAACTGTTATAATTTTTTTTTCTTTATCAGGTCAAACAAATGTATGTTACAATTTGTGGTATATATTAATAGAAACATACATATGATTTAATTGTTTTTAAGAATACCTATCACTTAAAAATATTTCAGTGATCCAGTTACACATAGGAGTATACAGGAAGTAGCTGCTGTTTTGGGGAGAAGAGATGGTAAAATGAGCACTTAAAAAGAGCTTATTCCCTTGAAGATATATTTATTCTGTATTTAGAAAATTTCACCTTTAAAATTTTCACTTTGTTTGGGCACCTATTTTTAAATTACTCTTAAATTTGTCCAAGCCTTGTCCAGGCTAAGTTGTAAATACTGCATTGTATTTTAAAACCATACTTTGGGCACACATGTGAAAAGAAACTTGCAGATATACATCCAAGTAAATACTTTTTTTTTTTTTACAAATGTTGAAAACTACTGAGTCAGTATTGTCAGAGGAGTGTGTAATTTCCTCAATTCTGTCTCATCACAACAAAAATTTGAAGCTAAGGACCAGTGTTACAGCCCTCGAACAGACCAGTATTACAGCTCTCGGATGAACCAGTGTTACAGCTCTGTGTTACAGCTCAGTTTTATTTAGAAAATTAAGGAAAATACATCCTCGAGGTGTGAGGGCATGCCGACCCAAAAGACCAAAAGATGTGAAGAGAAGAGAGAGACATCCCTGGCCCTTTGGCTCCTTTTTTTATGTTTTTTTCTCCTCCCCCCGAGTCTGCCCTATGTAAATTGGGCTAGCCAGGAATGCTGTTTGTTTTACTTGAGGTTCTCACTCTGGTCCTGGGACATTTCTTTGTTCTATTTTCACAGGCTTTTCCTTTCCTTGTCTTTTAGCCACTGCCATTCTGGACTCCCTTTTACTATTCTAACTACCTAACAGTATGATAGAGCTCTCTATGAAGTTACATTTCTCAGTACAGACAGAATTTCAGACCCATACAGGGTGAGGGAAGAGAACAGGATAAGCAGTACAAGAAGATGACATGTTTAGTCTCACTGTAAGATAAGCTTTATTAGGAACTTTTCAGTCATTCCTTTTAACCTGGAAAAAACTACAAATAAATATCTAGTTGCAACCCACTCCTGTACTCTTGCCTGGAGAATCCCATGGACTCAGGAGCCTGGTAGGGTGCAGTCCCTGGGGTCGCTAAGAGTTGGACACGACTGAGCGACTTCACTTTCATTTTTCACTTTAATGCATTGGAGAAGGCAATGGCAATCCACTCCAGTACTCTTGCCTGGAGAATCCCATGGACGCAGGAGCCTGGTGGGCTGCCATCTACGGGGTCACACAGAGTCGGACACGACTGAAGTGACTTAGCAGCAGCAGCAGCAGCAGCGGTAGTAATTTAAAAGTTCCTGACACACAGGTCAGTTATATGTGAATATTTGGGAGCCTAACATAAAAATGCTTTCAACTCCATTATTTATTCACTTCCATTGGGTGCCAGGTTAGCCTAAAAGAAGTGGGAATAGCCAAATTCTGATTTTATTACCTACAAAACTGAAGTGATTGAGATTTGAGATACAATGTGCTTGTGCCTCAAGACTCAAGAATGAATATCTTTAGCAGAACTTGCAAGCTGGTGAGTTGTGAAGTCATTCTCATACTGAAAGTTATTTTTGAAGGGTGGTTATGTACCTCAGTGGAGGCAACTGATCCTTTACTCCAGCTCACATCAGAAGGTTAGAGCCCTTTAAAAGCTGTTATGAGCCCTTTCAAAACTTCTAGCTTTCAAAGATCCCTTGCAAAGCTTCTAGCTCAAAGTTTTGCCAATAGCCAGTTTTTAGTTGAGAGAGCTTCATACCCAGGGGCTCTGAGGATCCAGTCTTAATCTCAGGGCTAACAGGTCATTCATTCACTTCAAGATCAGAGCTTCCCCAAAAGTGGGGCAGCCATCCTTCCCTGGGGTATATATGGTTGGGACTAGTTCTAGAGACTGGGGTCAAGAAAAACTGTCCAGCTTCTTTGCAGAGCCACCAACAGTGGTGTCTTAAAGCTACTCAGAGCATAACTCCATCAATACTTTGTTTCCCTAGGATATTGGAGCTTGCTATCCAGATATTTAATTACCTGAGGGACAGGACTCCAGTTATTCTTCTAAGAACAGGAAGGATCATCTAAAGGTAATTTGATTTTTATATATATGTAGCTAGAAGAGACCATTAGATCACTCTTTGTCAGAGGTATAAAGAAAATAAAAGGTAGCTTTTCTTCCTAAAAGCGATTTGTTTGAAATGTATGCATATGTCTGTGTGGTTACCGGATTACAGTCTGTTCTGTACTAGCTGTAAATTCCGCTAGCCCACCTCCCCTGTTTCTCTGCTTCCCATTGTGGCTCCCATGTCTAACACAGAACCTGACACAGAGATGGACTAACAAACATTTGTGGAATTAACAAATGAATGAAACTACTCATCGTGATGTTTTTCCCTTGCTATGTTGTGAAGTATTTGGTACCATCTCTAACTAGAGAGGAAACAAATATCCAGCTAATTTCTATTGTGGTATTCTTTCCTGGTATCACTTCCTAGAAGCAGAAAGCTATTCAAGACTCAGATTTATTCAACATGTGAATAAATACTTTAGGAGATAATGTGACTTAAGTCTATTTTTAAATCAAATAGACCCATCAGTATTTATTATAGCATATCCAATTGTGTTCCCCAAAATACCAGTTCTCCAGGATTTGCTAGATAACATGTGGAAAAAAATGAAACTTATGTGAATTTAGAACCACTGAGACAAACAAGTTTCTTTATGAAAGTACTTTCCATAGCCGTTGGCAAAGTATTAGTATACTGGAATATAGTATGCTGGTATCTCAAACTTATTTGACCAGGGAGTTTTATTTTTATAGCAACTTTCCTAATGCTTATTATACTCCATGTTGTAATATTAGATTTGAAAACATTTAAAAATTTCTTTTTTTTTCATCCTTTTTTCTTTATTCTGCTCCTTGGCACTTACTACGTTATTCTGTCTTCCTGCTCACTTATCCATTCTTCTGCTTAAATTCCAGAAAATTAGTATAAAGCAATTGATTATGATATGATAGAAATTTGTGCATTTTAAAGGTTTCCAAAATATGAAGTCTTATTTTCAATCAGATTGTGAGCCAGAGAGTGATTAAATCTTCCTCATCCTTGTTGCAAACATCCTAGCATTTTCTACTACTTGGCACATAGCAAATGTTCACTAAGTATTTGTTTAATAAATGAGGCAATAAGAGCTATATTATACTAAAATGTTTGCTATATTGAATGTAATAATTATTCTGAATTAGCAATACCTTTTGACAGTCTGAGACTATTAATATATGCCAATGGAAATATGTGTTGTTAAAAGTTTTAAAAAATTGTCAAGTCAGGAAGAAAAATGTGTATGCACATTTTTTTTCTACAGAAAAGGAAAGAGTAGAATACATTTATTGTACCAAACTGTACTGACAAGTATCAGTTTAAAAATAATCAATGTATAAAAGAATAATAATACAGAATTTTGACAAAGAAGTAGGATAGGCCTCTCTGGAGATTCTATATTGTCTTAATTTACATAAACCAGATTCTTAAGAGTATTATTATATTTTCCTATGGAATAATTTAGTGAATTTGGCTTATTAGTTTTTGTTCAGGTCTATGGAGTTTACCATGCTGACATAGCTCTGTTTAACGACTGGCAAAATTTCAGAGATTAGGTTGTTACATTCTTCAGATTAGACCCAGGAGCTACCCATCGCTGGTTGGGAAAATATACCTATACAGTGTTGAACCAGATCACAGTAATGACTATCACTTCCCAATAATCAGTATCAAATGTGGAGTCAGGAAATGATTATGGCAAGAAGTTACTAATTATGTTTATAAAGTTTGTCCCCCAAAATTTGGGAATGCATCTAAGCATCCCTAATTTTCCTTAATATACAGCAACAGAGTCCTAAATATAGGTGTTTAAAGATTTAGTAGGAAGGCCCTTCATAAGCTGCTGATTTTTCATTTTGGAGACTGTAATAAGCAAAGAAGATCCCAAGTATCCTATGTTGCCTTAGTTAGTTGCTGAGGACAAATGTAGTTATATTTAAATACTTTGTATAATGTGCTATACAAATAAAGTTTTTTTAGAATGAATTCATATAGATGGTTACTGGATGCTTTATATTTATAAGCTATGCATTATATTCTGTGGGAGAAGGGTAATTTATCTATCTATCGCTTTTCTTTTTTCCCAAGGGACATCTAAGGCTTTGACTTCTGCTTTAATCCTCTTTGAAGCATAAACCTGGGGAATATTGTAGTGTGTACCATATGCAAGATAAATCAGATTCCTACTGAGGTGATATATAATGAATGAATTATGCACCTATATTTGGGGTGTCTAAACTTTTCACTGAATAACCTGTAAATGATGAGTAGTCAGCTACATCACAGATGGGATTTAGTTCCATACCTCTGAGAGGGTTATGAAACTAGCAAGATAGAAAAGCTGATGGGACCCTGAAGCTGATGGCTTCTGTGAGCCAAAGTGGTCGTTATCCATTAGACTTCATCCTTTGTGATCACATACATCCCAACTTGGAGATATTGGGTCATTGAGCAGCTATTTCTGGGAGTCATGAGCCTCTGCTCTATGTTTCCTGTGCATGCTGGGTTGTCTATCTTGTGTGCTTTCTTAGAACCTGTGCAAAGACAAGTCACTGAATAAAGCCTATTTTGTCTCGATTTTAATGAAGAGTTCAAGCTCAAGACCACTGTTTTTGGTCAAGCAAAGTGAATATTGTCCTGTGAAAAGATCTAAAATATGGTTGTTTTAAAATGTTCCCTTTAAAGTTTCAGCTGAACTTCTGGTATTCTAGGATTTAATAAAGACGAGTGTAATATTCAGGCATTAGTTTCCTAGGGCTCTTGTAACAAATCGGGTAGTTTATAACAACAAGACATCACGGTCGTCTGCCTCTTCTGGAGGCCAGAAATCTAAAATGAAGGTATTGGCAGGGCCATGCTCCCCCTTAAGACTTTAGAGGAGGATTCTTCCTTGTTTTGTTCCCATCTTCTGTTGGTTATGGGCAATCCTTGGCATTCTTTGGCTTGTATATGCATCCTTCCGACTTCTGTTTTCTTCTTTACATAACATTATTCTGTGCGTGTGCTGCCTGTGTTCAAATTTCCATTTTCTTATAAGGGCACATATCATTGTGTTAGGGTGAGCCTAATCTTTGTATGATCTCATCTTAACTTGATTTCATCTGCAAAGACTCTATTTGTAAATATGCTCCAATTCATAGGTTCCAGGGGTTAGGACTTGAGCATATCTTTTTAGGAGTACCCAATTGAATTCATAATGATTCATCATACAATGAATTTCAGTCACAACCCTTTTAGCATTGTTTTATCCTTAATTGCTTGAAGTATTTATTCATTTAAAAATATTTATTGAGCAGGATACATTTTTAGGTGTTTTTAACAAAGTAGCAAATAAAACAGACATTTGCCCTTACCTTCATGGAGCTTGTATTCTAATAAAGGTGCATAGGAATTATATAAATAACTAGACAGAGAATGTGTGAGATAGTGATGTGTTAGAGAAAATAATAAAGCAAAGAAGAAAGACCAAGGCATGCCAGGAAGAGCTTTCTATTTTATATAGAGTGATTGGAAAAAGTGCCACCAATAAGACACTCTTTGAATGAGGTAAAAGATCATGAGAGTTGTGAGCAGAAGAATGACAAGATTTAAATTATATTTTAAACAGATCATGAGGCTTTTATAGGAATAGAGTACAGGAGGGCACAGAGACTATAATTATTAGAAGACAAGTACCCTATCCCACCCTATGGTGAAAGTGGGATGAGCAGGCAGAAATATATGGGAATTGAATATCTAAAAGATAGTAAGTTCTTCCCTGGTGGCTTAAGAGTCTGCCTGCAATACAAAAGACCTGGGTTTGATCCCTGGGTCGAGAAGATACCCTGGAGATGGGGATGGCAACCCACTCCAGGATTCTTGCCTGGAGAATTCCATAAACATAGGAGCCAGGCGGGCTAGAGCCTGGGGTTGCAGAGAGTAGGACACGACTGAGCAACTAACACACACACACACACAATGGCTTTGAATAAACAAGTAATGGAGGTGATGAAAAGTGGTGGGATTCTGATTATGCTCAAAGTATTGAGCCAAAAAGGATTTCCTGATGGAGAGAATGGCTATAAGATTTTTGAGCTGATCAACTCAAAGTATGGAGCTGCCATTCACTCCAACTCTTTGTGATCCCATGGACTATACAGTCCATGAAATTCTCCAGGCCAGAATACTGGAATGGGGAACCTTTCCCTTCTCCAGAGGATCTTCCCGACCCAGGGGTCGAACCCAGGTCTCCCGCATTGCAGGTGGATTCTTTACCAGCTGAGTCACCAGGGAAGCACTTTTCAAGATGACAAGACAGTAGGAGCCAACTATGCATTAAGTATGTGCGTTTATGAGAGAGAAAGAGCCTCCTCTCTGCAGAAGTTAGAGTTTCATTCTACTCCCATTGAATGTGGGCTAAATTTAATGATTCACTGCTAATAAGTAGGGAGAAGGCAGTGGCACTCCACTCCGGTACTCTTGCCTGGGGAATCCCATGGATGGAGGAGCCTGGTAGACTTCAGTCCATGGGGTCGTTTAAGAGGTGGACACGACTGAGTGACTTCACTTTCACTTTTCACTTTCCTGCATTGGAGAAGGAAATGGCAACCCACTCCAGTGTTCTTGCCTGGAGAATCCCAGGGATGGTGGAGCCTGGTGGGCTGCCATCTATGGGGTTGCATGGAGTCAGACACGACTGAAGTGACTTAGCAGCAGCAGCTAATAAGTAGAGCATAGAAAGGGAAAAGCTAGTAACCTTACAGTGGAGAAATCAGGCAGGTATTGCCTTAACTAAATGATCAAAGTTAACATCCCCAGTAATAAGACATGCTGACATCATTTCCTCTTTGTTATGTTATTATGATTAGGGTTCAGGAACTAAGGGGAAGTGAAAGAAGTAGAGGTATTTTCTAATTTAAAAGATGCTGTGATTTCTATGAAGACTGTATGCACAGACTTGTTTTTAAGGTTGAGAATCACAGACATTGTTTGATCCAAAGTCAGTTTTAAGATATAGGCATTTGGGGATACCAGAGCTCGAAGAAGATAGACACACAAATAATAAAACCTTTCCCTAGTTTACTCAACCTTCACTGAAACTCTTCTGGTTCTAGTGGTCATAATATCTAAGAGATTTCTGTGGTCTCTGTGCCTGCAGTGTAGTTTTAAGATTGTATGTTAATATAGGCATATATATGTTAACCTAGGTGGAAGGTTTTTTGTGTTTTTTTTTTTTTTTTTGATACATAAAGGTCATTTTCAAAGACCTTCGGTAACTAAAAAATAAGCTGCAGATCTAGGACATACGACTTGGTTTATTTTACAAAAATTCTGCCTCAGTGTTTCCATTGTAGGAGCTTGCAGTTGCTCTGCTAGAAGAGAAGGCCTTGCTCAAAATCGAGCAAAGTGCACACTGATAAAAATAAGACAACTACTCATAGATCTAAACATGTCAGTTAATGGCCTGGATGCCATGCTGATTTTAAAGGCCAGAGAGTCTTCTGTGTCTTATACATTTGACAATTCTTATGTTTTATTTATTTTGGTTGGCATGTGGATTATAGTACCCTTTCAGTATGTGTTACTTTGAAATGATGAATTAACATAATGGGCTAGATTGTACGCCTTTCATTTTCAAGCCCATTTTACAGATTTAGAAACTAAGAGTTGCTGACAAAAGGGCCAATGGTGATTGCAATTGTGCAGTCAGAAAGGGTTCACAGGACATTGCTCACCCAAATCTTAGATGAATGAAGAAAACAAAAGTTGTAAAGCAGGGAAGGACAGACAGGGAGGAGAGACATGTCAGAGGTTTACTTAAAGTTTCTTTTTTATCCCATATGCTAAGTGCTTGCTTATGAGAGAGCTTTTGTGTCCACCCCCTTTAACAATATGCATTATGACCTCTTATGTTGCTCCCCAATTTTCCCCTGTACAAATAATCTCATATCATGATAGATAATGAGGAAGAACACTCTGAAAGATCATCATGTATTAATCACTTTAGTTGTTTTAATATAGGTAAAATGGAAGTTAGTCTTTGAATGTATTGCTAGAATCTCTGATTCCCCCAGTGACCATGGATGGGTGGTGAGGCATCCTGAGCGTTGCCAGCCCCTCATGGGCTGCGTGATCATTTTTGTCTTGCTTCATAAGAGTGAAGTCTTCTAAGTTCATTAGAGGAGAATTTT
This sequence comes from Bos grunniens, assembly GCF_055505025.1. Classification (NCBI taxonomy): domain Eukaryota; kingdom Metazoa; phylum Chordata; class Mammalia; order Artiodactyla; family Bovidae; genus Bos; species Bos grunniens. The sequence goes on along the minus strand of NC_141168.1, from coordinate 67,258,760 downwards.
TGTATTCAACCAAAATGAACTCAGTTTACAATTAATGCTTGGTAATTAACCCATGCACATTTTCCTCTTTTACCCTAAAACATATTCTACTAGGTAATAAAAAGGTATTTTTTCTCCTTCAGGCATCATATCTCTATAACCTGCCTCTTGGCCTTAGAGAAGGCACTGTAAATGGAAGAGGGAGTCTCCTCATTTAATCTGATACATCAGGTCATCATCAAAATATTTATTTCCTGATCTTCCCACATAGCAGGTGACTAAAGGTTAATAAGAACGCATGGAAAATAATTAAGGATGAAAATATATACAATAAAATTCAAAACAAATTAGAATAAATAAAGTTTAGTGTGACTGTTAGGTTAAATTGTCTTGATGCTCACTCCAATTATAAAATGTTGTGGGTTTTTTTTTTTTTTTCTTTTCTCTTTTGAAGGACAGAGAAGCTTGATAGATACAGTGAAACTATTCATTACTGACATATCTAGGAAATAATTTGAAGAAAAAAATACTGAAAACAATAACCAATTTTCTTAAGAATTAAGTTTCATTGCCCTTACCTATGGGCAATGCCATAGGCAGATAACATTTTGCTGCCATTTTCATTTTATTTCTTTTTTTAAATTATTTCTTAGATTTATTATTGTTTGTTTAAATTTAGAACTATGTCATCTGTAAGTTTAGGGAATCAAATGCAAAATGGCCAAAATAGAAACTTACTTCTTTTTTTTTTTGTATGAAATAAGTCTAGAGAGAGGTAATTCAGAATGTGTGGGGCAGCTTCAGGAAATACTTGGGGATCCAGACTCCTGTGTGCTTTTAACATGAACTTCAGCTTGTGGCTTCTACTTTTTAGGTCTCAGTTTGGCTGGTGAAGTTCCAGCTTTCTGAAGTACGCTGCATTCCAGCAGGAAAGAGGAAGGCAGGCAGTCAGAAAAGGGCAGATTCCTCACTTAAGAAAACTTCCTGGAAGTGAAAAACATTTTCAATGAGTTCTATACGTCAAAATATATTCATCTCTAAGAGGGGCCTGAGTCTTTTTATGTTTTAGCTGTGGTGCAACTAAAAATCAGACATTGCTGTTATCAAGGAGGAAAAGGAGAAGATACTGAAGACAATTTATGTTCTCTGACATGCTGAGGGTATTAGTGTGACTAAGAAGACATTCTATGGTAAGAAAAATGCATTTATGTAGAGTTTGTAAATCATTGAAAGACAAAGTTTAGGTGACTGTATTAATGCTACAGTCTATAAGGGTAAGATATACAAAATTTATAAGATAATAGGCACCAGTACTGATTTTATCTAAAACTATGAAATCAAATCAGTATCTACCCATGTTCAGGTAAGCTAAAAATTCAAGAACCCTGATAAAAGTATCAGCTCCCTTAATTTTTCTGCAAATTATAATCTTCTGGAATAGTTTTCCCATGTGTCAACCTTGGATGCTGACAATCTTGAAAAATAATTAAATGTTACATGAAATTCAGATTGAAGGTGTATCTCACCTGAGAACAAAATCATTCTAATTTTAAACTCTTCTTAGAAGGGAACAATAAAGAAGTGTCATCCGTAAAAGAATGTGTCTTTTGTTCTTTCGTGAAGTTTCTTGGACATCAAACAAGCTTTTCTGAGCATTCTGAAAAATTGAGTGTAGATTAATAAAAACATATGAGTTAAATTGCCCTCAAAGTACACAGAGGCTTAAAAAAGAAATAAAACTGAGCAAAAGAAATGTGACATTGGTCTTATGCCAAGCTGATTTTTACATGTTCCCTATGGGAAGTATGTTGCTTTGCTTCATCTACTCCCTCATGCTTGCACTCATATCAAACGTTTATGGAGCACCTTTGATTAGCTGGGCTCTTTTCTAGAAGCTGGGGACTGCAGCCAGGGAGACTTGGGATTTAATATAATCCAGCAGGAGGACAGAGCCTAAATAAGTAATTAACTGCAGTTGTAATTAATTACAAAAGAGACATGTAGGGTGTAAAGAGAGCATATGAAACTATATAACAATGTAAAAAATTTAGGAAAGGAAAAAAACTGATTAGGAACAGCATGAAGTTGATGAAATGAGTATATTTACAATCATAGGCTTATTGTAGACTTTATGGTTAAGCTGAAGAAACTGTGTGAAAAATGAAAATAATAAACTAATGACATTTGCAGGAGTGAAAAAACTTACATCTGTTTTCCCCAATCAGTTGCATCAATCAAGATATCTTTATGTCTAATTTATAAGGGGAATATTTGGAAAGCAGAAAGACCACAGAGGAATAATCTCCTAAAATCCTATCCCCCTCCTTGATTGATAATGCTATAAACAGTTTGTTGTTACAAACTGTTTAACTTTGCAGCATAGTTCAAATCATATATATTTTTTTCCTCTTTGTAAGACTCAAATGTAAGTTCCAAGGAAGACTACAGACAATATTTTACTTTGGTAATCAAAGCAATACTGATAAATTGCACCTTTGACAGTTGATCAGGCATCAATCAAAGTTATTATACATACTCAGTTTGTAGGTGGAATTACAGTGATGGCCATTAAGGAGACGGGGTATGGTGAAGGAAGGGCTTTATAGTGTTTCATGGCCTGCTAAGTTACCAGGGACAAAGGCTGAAATAATATTCTATTTATCGTTACAATAACTCATCAAAAATGTAACATCTTGTTGCACTTGATCTCAGACTATTTAAAAAATAAACAGGATTAAAAATTTGTTACAAAATGAATTTTCCTTCTTTTGCATTAAATACAATCTATTTTTCTTTGTTTCTCTCTCATTCTCTACATTCATCATTATTACTAGACCCTACTGTGGAAATACATCATGGTAATATATCAGGTGTTACGATAAGAGTGTATCTGGAATGACTTGCCGACGTTTGCTTTAGAGACTGGTGACATAGAGGTCAATTGTAATAATTGATGCTGCCCTATTTGACACAAATAAAAGATTCATGTAATGATACAGTGGGAAAACAGAAAGGAGTTTGAACCATGGACATGAAACAAGAGCTGGAGAGGAAATGAAAGAATCCTTAGAATTGTGGAAGGAACTAAACAGTTGATTCAAGGTCAGAGAAGATGCAGTCTGTAAAGCTAATCTCAGACTATGGAAGTCATGGGGATGGGGGTGGGAAGGAGAGTGTTATAGATACAAGACAGCATCCGTGTAGGTCCATAGATAGCAGCTACAAACTCCAAGAGGATATTCACATAGACCATGATGTGTGCAGATATGCCCTCCACAATCTTTCCTGGTATCTTCAAACCCATCAGTTATTAATGTCAGAGGCAGCTCCCTGCTTTGAGATTTCCAGAGAGGTGGGAAGGGAGTGTAGCAAAACAAGTAGAGCAGATAGTCAGAATTTCAAATGCATCACATACCGTTTTTCCAATGTAGATTCTAGTGATAAACCCAAGGTGGACTTTAGGTTGTCCATCTGTCTTATATCTAAGACATAAACTCTCCTTCATCAGTGAAACTTGGTAACGGGCAGTAGATTTTACTGGAGGACGCTAGAGAACATAAGTTAGAACCTTTATCAAAAGCCTAGTGATAAGAAGTGCAGTTGTGAAAAATTGAAGAATTCAGTTTGGCTCATTGGTATCTTTCCAGTCAGATGTCTGTGTGCTAGAACATCATTATTTGGCTCTTGGGCGAATGTGGCTTTTAAAAGACCACAAGTCAACATTTAAGGACATGACTAACAGTCAACAAGAATTTGTGGCTTCTGCTGAAGGAGTAACTTCTGAAACTCTATGAAAAGAAAACTCCCATTTTCAGATGCTCAGAATGCTCCACTGCAAGTGAAATTGATTGTATGTATTTTAAGGACAATGGGAAATTTAAAGCTCATTACATTCCTCTATTTGCATTGGCTTCCGGGAAGCTCACTGCCAAATTTGTCATCCACCTCCAGCAGATGCAGAGGCCAGAAGTCCTTTTCTTCATACTAGTCTAGCCTACAGCTTTGCTGATATCTTATCATTATTTTCCCTTTGTTCCAGTTTCCTCTCCCATTAAAAAAAAAAAAATACCTTCTCCAATGATATTATTGATCCAAGTGAAATATAAACAAATGCATGATTACAAGATATGAAACTTCTCTATAAAGAGTAAATTCAGTAAATCTCAAAGATTAGTTTACATTTTACGGTCTCATTGGAAGGAAAAGATTATTGTCTATCTCATTTAGTATGTTAAATGTTTTATTTACAAATGATGTAATAGGAAATTATACCTATGTGTACAGGTCCACAACATCTTATCCCAACTCTAAAATAAAATACACTTGGAAAACTTTTTCTTTTCTATTTTGCAGTGAGTTTGTTAGAAAACATGACCCAAATCAATTTAAAACTAAAGCTCTTAATTTATCCAGTGTGTATTTAGGCAGTGTGTACACACTCTTTAGTTTCTCTGAGTAATAGAGTGTGTTTGACTCCAGGACGCTGTTTTAAGCCTGTGCTATGGCATGTATGGGCACACTATTTCTTTTATAAAGTCATAAAAATTATAACTGATACAAGTTATTTTGCATAAGGGATTGTGGGTTTGTACACAAATAGAATATTACTGTGAAGTTTCTGAAGACTACTGTTGTCACACGCTGAGAGCAATCTGAAGGGGGAGCTACCCTCCTCCTTATTTTTCTCTCCTTATTTTTAAGTCATGATAATTTTTAAGCAAAAGAAAGACCAGGAACTTTTTTCAGCATTCAAAGGATATTGTTCTTGTCTAGTTCTATGGCTTTAAAGACCACTTACCTTTCAGTATTCATAAAAACACCATACTTAACTTTTCATTGGGAGGACATGCTCCATTGTGTCTGTTTTGGTCATGAGATACCTGGTCCATGCAGACCAATCAGTCCAGTCAAATGTAGACCAGAAAGAAATAGCAATACAATCATAAGCCATAAATCAGTTGTCCTGTAGTGATTAACTGCTAAACTTCTACCAGTGGTGCTAACAATTTTCTAAGAAATGCTGTTACTATATAAGGAAACTTAAAGAGACATAATACTACAGCCATGCCATGCAGTGCGTGCGCTCAGCTGTGTCCAGCTTTTTGTGACCCCATGGACTGTAGCCCAGCAGACTCCTCCGTCCATGAGATTTCCCACGCAAGAATACTGGAGTGGGTTGCCATTCCTTTCTCCAGGGGATCTTCCTGACCCAGGGATCGAGCCCACATCTTGTACCTCCTGCATTGGCAGATGGATTCCTTTCCCACTGCACCACCTGAGAAGCCCATAATATTAATACAAGCTACTAAATTAGGAAAGGGTCATTTTTAAGAAATGGGGAGGGGTGCCACATTCAAACTTCTACATGTAGGGGGAGTGGGAGAACAGTTGCTTTTCATAATGGAAATACAACTTTTATTTAAAGAAACTTTTAAAAATTTAAACAATCATGTGCCCTAGGCGTTGTGCACAACACTTTACCTTTATTATTTCATTTAATCTTTATAGCATGCTTGAGTTAGATACCATTATTTGTGTTCCAATAGACTTGGAAGGTCATTAACTATTAACTGAAGGTCATTCAGTTAATAAATTAAAGAGACTTTTGAGTTTTTCAGAGTGCCTCCCTCAGGATCATTATGCTCTGCTAAATTTATTTACCTTTGCTATCTTTTGATGAAGGAGTGGGAAGCACAGACAGGAGAAGGAAAAGGTGGTGTAATTATGGCCATACAACTGGCTGTTGTTCAGTCTTTGATGAAAGTGTACCAGAAATGACATAGGTTCTTGACTCCTTAATGAAATATTTTGCTATTGTCTATCTAAAATGATGGACATATATGGAGTATGTTATGGAGGAGAAGAAAATTTATTTTGAAAGAAGAGAAACAAATAGTTAACTGTTTGTTAATAAATGTATTGGATCAGTGAGTAGTACCTGGGATACGCTGGAAAAAAGTATAGCTCATGTGATTTTTCATATGTGTCACAAGCTTTAGCCCATTATAGGTAGAGTACACTATTACATGTGCTGCAAATCCCTGTTGCTACATCCTCTTTACTGTGAGCCTAGAAAGTGAAGTGCTTGATTTCAAGGTTTCCTTGCAGCTAGAGGTATATGTGGGACCCAGTTCTGGCTAATGAATGGAAGTGGAAATTTGTTGGAGAAGACTTCTCTAAGTAAAAGGACAAGCTTCCTAAGGAGAGGTCCTTCAGACTTCTGTTTCACCTAAACTTGGATGTAGTTTCTGAATGTGTAGTAATTTGTCATGATAGAAAGAATCACAGAAATGCTCACCAGCCACTCCCTTTCTTCATAAACTCCCCATGGTTTAAGCTTTTGGTCAGTTATTCAGTTTCTTCCAACCCAGTCTACTCCTAATTGATGCAAGTGCCATTGTATCTTTCCTGTTTTCTACAAACCATCAGTATATTATGCCTGGGTTTAGTTTCGGGAGTGCATGATCATAAAGGTTACATGGCAATTCCCAGTCCCCCATGAACTCTGGATAGCTCCCGTGTTTCTGTTTAAGACACCATAGGTGATTCCTCTTTCCCGAGACAGGCCAGAGCCATCCCCTCCTGTGTGCCTTTGGGTAATGCTGTTGCTCCTGCTGGAAACCTTCAGGGTCATCCTGAACTGTTGTCCCCCTTGTGAAGTCTTGTCCGATTCTCTCAGGCTCAGTACTCATGCATATCCTCCCATATATCCCCTTAACAATCTGTTCTTATCTTTACTATAATGCTGATTCTTTGTTTGGTAATCACATATTTACTTTCGTGTTTTTACCATTAATCTGCGAGCTATTAGAGGTCAGGATTCATGTCATACATGTCAGACACACAACAGGTGCTCAGTAAATATTTTGTTGTTGATTAATTTTTTCCTCCTTTGATTCCCCCTGAAACTTTATTCTTACTTCTTTTTGGCACATGTCATTAACTTTTCCTACTTTTTAACTCAGTGAATGTGCTACTTGGAGGCAAGGATTCTGCCTTACTTATCTTTGCATCTTGAACGTATTTTTAAGCTAAATTTATATTTGATGAATTGAATTGGGCTGTTAATAGTTAATATATTAAGCATATCTCAATTATCATGTTAATTGCTACTTCCCCTGGGGGTGGGGAGAGAAATGAGGGATGAACTGTAAGTATCCAGTTCACTGAAGGGGTTTTTAAAAATCTCTCATATTTAAGTTAAAAGTGAAAAATTAATTTGCTATAGAAAGAAACCCATTCCCACATTCCCTGATTCAGAAGTGTTTGAAGGATATAAAAGAAGAATCTGTTTTCAAGAACTTTCCAGTTTCCCCTCTCTAGTAGTCAATCCAGTTCAAGTGCAATTTAATAAGTTAATTGCAATATGTGATTGACAGAGGCAGGGGACAATGTCTGATGTGAGGACTTCTCTATAAAAAAAATTATGATAATAACTAAGGATCCTATTATTTCATTAAGAACTCTATGTCTTGGCTGATGCACAGCAAGACTTTCTCAGAAATCTACCTTAGAAGTGATTGATATCAAGCCTGTATTTGTCCATTATGTCACCAAACCAGAAATGGAGAAAATGTTGATCAAGATCAGTTTGAACCTTAACTCTTGTGAGCCTAAAGGTCTAAAATGGGAAAGAGTATCACGTGGTAATTTGGTTAAAGCTGTCTTTTATCTTGCCAGGTTTACTTAGGAACTGAAGCATAAGAAGGTAATAAGCAACCATGAAATTACCTAGATTAAAAACAAAAACAAAAACTTGTAAAAAAAAAAAAAGTTTCCATGATAAATAAGCAGAAAAGGGGGCAGGGGAGTGGAGGAAATGTTTCATTATGTAACAAAAATGAATTTAGAATAATAAAAATTTAAAAAACTCATAAATATGATTTTTTTTTTAAAGTTGTCTTTCTGGAAACCAAGAGGCTTTAGTTTTAAGTATTTTGTTTCTGAATCAGAAATTGCAATAAAGCTGTGCATGAAGAATGCACTTATGTCTATTTTTTCACATTTTAGATAATAATTTGATATTTACACCATTAAGTATTATTTTTAAAAGTTGAATTATATTATTTCAATATTTGGTCGCCTTAAAGCAATATTCCTAAAGTGACTTTTCCTGTATACTAATTTTCAATAAAATGTTAAATGGTGGAATACTTCTTAAATTTTAACATTTTATATAGAGTTTAAGAAAACATTTTATTGAATGTGAAGCAATGGAGGAATATAAAAAGATTTTCAACATAGTAAAGTATTTTTTATTAAAAATAAAGGGAAAAAATAATATCGAATGGTACTTAAATGCAAAAATGAAGTTACATCACAAAACTTTTCCTCCCTCCCAAGTAGATACATCTCATGCTTCATTTTACAGCAGGATAGTTGTTCATCTAACCTAAACATTTACAGTAACTGATTTATTCACCATTGAAAATCAAATCCATTGCAGCTCAGATAATTTCTCTGCATTAGGAAAATGAATAAATTAAAAAGTCGGCTTCAGCAATTTAGTCCTCAGCAATTTAGAGATTCTGCAAGCTCAGTAGATGTCAAAACCTGCTGATACCTAACAGAGTCAACTCCAAGTTTGTGTATCCCGGTCCACTCTACCTTTCCATCAGGCAGTACATGTGGAAATAGAAAAGCAGCTCTCTAATTAATCAAAGTCAGATGTGCCTGAACGCCTGGAGTTGCTGCTGATCCTTGTCCCAGCTTCTCCCATGTTCTCGCTCTATGTTTTTACCTTGAAAACTTCTGCTCTGAGCTGGGAATGCCTGAAGGGCTTGCACGGTAAGTCAATGTGAAATTATCTCAGCAGGAAGAAGTTGCTTTTCAGCTTAAATGATTTAAGGCAGCAATTTTTCACACTCTCAAACTCTGACAAACGCCCAGATTGCCTCTCATGTCTGACTTCAAAATATTCAAAGAAAAGCTATTTTTATTAAAAACACTCTAGAGAAAATTGTATGTCACTTGTTCTCTGATATAACTTCATTTCTCCTGACAGTGACAATTTTCACCTCAGTACAATTTCTTTATTTTTTCCAAAGCTAATTCTGCTTAATATTAGTATTTATACAAACTCTTATCAACTTGTCTCTGTGAAATATTCAAGGGTGTCAGGTAAATGTTGCTCACTGTCATTCATCTTCTTTGGGTGTTCAAAGTGATCAATCGATTTATAACTACACTTAGTTACTTTGGATATTATTGTTTTATTTGTAAGGGAGAACTTAACAGTTGTTAAAACCCCTTGTTTGATAAACCTGTTCCTGCAACAGCAAGGATTTCCAAACTTGATGACACGTGTCTGTTGCCAAAGATCATAAAAGTTTACATTAATAAATCTATTTGTTCTATGCCTTTAAATAAAGCAGGTAATACAGTGCATGTTTTGTCTTATGCAGCTTACATGTTAATAAGATTACAGCGGATGTCATATTGCACTGAAACATCACATTTGCTTTATTATGAATGCTGGCAGTGCAGAAACATCACATTATAATCACTTCAAAAAAGAAATATATTCTGCATATTTTCATATGTGTTTATAATTCCACTAAACCTCAGTAGAATCAAACTCAGTAGGGACAAGAATGACAGAAGGTTTAATGTTCCAGAGTCTGCTGAAATCTTGGTGCACTGATATATAGCAGGATGGTTAATATGTATAAGGTTACTTGTGACCTGTGACCTCAAAGCATATCTTCTGGCCTTATCACATTTCCATGAGAAAAAGTAACCAGCTGCTTGTGAATTTCCCACAAATATTTTGGAGCTTTTTTAAAGGGTTAATTCTGTTTCTCACTGTGAAAGCCTGAAGTAAAGTGTTTATGAAGGTAATATGAGCAGTAACCATTATCCAGGTACTGCAGCGATGGAACAAACTCCTTTTTTAAGTATATGTACCAATTTCCTGCAAGTATGCCTTTTATATTCCACTAAATGTTTCATTTCTAAATAAAACTGGATCATTTTTTATTTCATTTCTATCCATCATAAAGAAAAGGAAAGAATTACCTGGCAGCCTTCTTCACACACAGTGCTGGGGTCGCATCAGTGGAAGTACATCAAATACAGCAGGGAAGTGTGTTTCATAAATTTCAGTGTTACAACAATGTAATACACAGCTCCAACATGAACACCCCTGCTCGAGAAGTTGTCATCTTTCCAGTCTGTGACTTGAAACATGTTTTTTTGTTTGGAAGCCACAGCTACTTTGATTTTGCTTAACTTCTTTAAGTTGTATCTACCATAGTTATCAGCTCACCAAAGGGAAAAATGATTTATGTTTTAAGACATACTTAAACATAATCTGTATGTTCCTCGATATTGAAACATTTTTAAGATAATTTTTGGATATATGATGAAATCTGTGAGTAGTTGATAGTTAACCTAAGTAATTGTTGAGAAGTCAAAACTTTACTGGCAAAGCAACTTTGTGTACACACACACACAGGCACATGAACATGCTTTTCAGAAGCTTTTAAAGTTTGTTATGTGTTAAAATTTACTTGACATTAAAAAAATGAGTATTCAATAAAAATGTTCATGATAAGTATATTATTTCTTCTGCATATTCAAAATAAGAAGCTGTGCTACAATATTGTTTAGGATTCTTATTTCTTATTGATAAATTCAAAATATGTTGTAATCATGAATTGGTTAAATGCTTTGTTTCTATTTTACAATGTATGCATACAGGTGGGAAGAAATCATAGGATTTGTTTCCTAACTAAAATATTTGCAACTTTATCTTATTGTATATTTTAGCTGCGTTATGGGAAAATAGAAATTGCTATTTGAAGTAAGATTATCTCATATATACCAATGAGATTATTATTGAGCCAAAGGAATTTACATTAAGCTTTATATTTTAATTTAAAAATGAGTCATTCTATATTCTTATTTATAAAATGATGCTATTTACAAAAGTACCTAATTTGATCATTTAAGATCTTAAGAAATTCCCTATTGAACATTAAAATAAATATTTTAATATCTATAAAGGGATATATAAATGATAATACACAAATATATGAACTAAATTTGTGTGTATTATCCATTTGTATATAATTTAGCCTTATACTGGTTGGTTCACCAAAACCATTCAGTGAAATATATTTAGTATTTTATATTTCAATTCTTTTAAAAATAAAATAAGGGTTTATTATTTAAATTTATGTTTTTATTTTATCCTTAGTGTTAAAGTGTCTTGTATTTGAATAATTGTTTGCGGAATATTTAAAATATGAAATGTAGTAAAAGTTGAAAACTTGGTAGAACACACACATGCATGCTCAGCCCTTATGTTTAGGTTAAGAACTAATTCAGCAATGCCACTTTGAGCAATCCACAGAGTCTGCCTTTGTCCCTGAATCTAGTCTAAACATTTTTGTAATACAAAAAAGAAATTATCTGGACTTTTTCAATGTGATCTATGCCAAGAAATCAAGGAAAGTGATAAAAGCTGAAAGAGAGAGTATGCATTAGTGAATATTTATATTGGCAAGATCTGAAAATTTTATAAAAGTAAAACAAACACAGAGGTTGCTTATTTCTGAAAGGAAATTGGCCTCACTGAATTTCTTTCAGGAAAACATTATTGCTCAAAATGATATAAATCTCTATTGCTATCTCTAGCAAATTAACTTGAAATGCTGGCAGTGCCAAGAAGGTGCATTAAGTTTTCTCTTGTTTACCTTTTCCTAATCACCATAAAAATCCTTAGTGAAACAATTATTCTTTAAACAATCAGGACAATATATCTCTATAAAGGAGAAAATCGATTTAACAACAAAACTAGATTTATCTCTATTGATCATGAGGCGTTCAGTGTAATTTTAGTGAATTATGCCTGGCTTTCATTTCCTAGCAGAAATTTTTCAGTGATGCTCGAAAGGCAAATTGCAAACCTACTACCATGGTCTTTTGCATGTTATTTACCTGTCCTAATCACTTCTTTAAAAAAAAAAAAAAAAGACATATACAGGAGAATGAACCAAATATTTATTTTCTGTTACATGAAACAGTATAACTATTGTGTGTGCCTTATTTAATAGACTTACCTAGGAACCTGATATCATTTCTTTCAATTCATTAGTAAAGAAATCAGGTCTCTATAAAAGGATTCAGTGTTAACAAAACAAATCCAAGTTTATCATATGAGAACAGAATTAGAAAGATTAAGAAGCAACATGATTTTTTCTTCTTAAATATGAGTTATTTTTAAAGATATTATTAACACTTTCATTTTAGCAACTTCTTGTCAAGCAAGAAGGAAACACAAAAGAACTGGAGGCAGATCAAGAAAGATTTAGTATTTGTACCGCTTGAAGACAAATATGAAAATATCAATGTTCCAAAAATATCTTAGAGATGTTATTTGTCATATTGTTATAAGTCATATTGGCTTATTTCTCTTTCAATAGAAATGAAAATACTCGAGCTAAATGTATTTGGTCAATGTAGTCATAGAATATTTCTTTCTGTGAAATATTGTACATTGTCCTCTTTTGCTGCAAGAATTAGAAAATTTTATAAATAAGTCAGCCTTATTTAGAAAAGGGTAATTAAGAAATTCATGTTCATGCAAGAAGTTTAAGCAAGGAATATACCTAACCATAAAATTAAAGAAATTTCCTGTGTAAACCTTAAATCACATTTTAATAAACAAAATAATGCTATTATTCAGTCAGTAGATAATAATTTTCTTATTTTATAAATTGTAACTTTCGCTTTTATTATAAATAATGTAAATGATGTGCTTGTTAAATCAAATAAATGGAGGATAATACACTAAATTAACCCATGTGAAAGACTAACTCATTTTACTGTTGCTAAAATTTGAATTCACTAATTCAGGTCAGTTCAGTTGTTGCCATGTATTCTTAACAAAGTCCATGTTCCATAGCTATTCAAAAAATCCAAAGTAATTTTTATTTTGTTACATTAATGATACCTCAAGCTATTTTCCATCACACTTAAAGACATTGGTGGTGTTTTGTGTATTCATGCAAATTAGTTCTAATAAAATTGCTGTATTCAATTCTAACTAAATTTATAAAAAACAGCTTATTAACATGAATAACATTCCAAAAAGTATCTAACATCAAAGGGGAACAGTTTATGACACATAAGAAAGGAAAAATTTTAATTTGAAATATTGAAGTTATATTCAAATGCAAAATAATCATCCTTTTTAAACCATTGACCATTAATTAAAGCAAAATTGACAGAATTAATTGAGTTTAAAATATTAAATGTGATATATAAAAGCATGTCTATTGAAAACCATACAAATCACCTAGACTAGCAAAATACATCAAAATTGATCCCATAGATCTAGGCAGATTATAATCATATTTATAACATGTAACCCTTTGTTTAAAATTGATAATAGTAATATGAATGTATCATTATGATATTGAATTGCAGCTTTCAAATTAGACTAGTAAAACTTTTAGAAATAATATTTTCAATTTGTTTTCCTATGATATGAATAGCTAATCTAGGATATCATATTTTAGTGACGATTTCCCTGTTATAGGTACACAATCTTATCCTCAAATGTAAGTAAACTGAGCTAGTTGTATACATTGTTTCTTTTAGAGAAAAATGGAAAATACCTAGTGGTTTTCATAAAAGAGGTAGTTGCTAAACTGAATTTTAATAAACCAATAAAGTAATGTTATTGTTCAATAGGTAATAATTGCCTTTATATAAACTCAAAAATATTGTTTAGAGTGATTAATATACAATGCTCCATTATGCATCTGGGAGTGTTGATGCATAATTTTTAGTTCTAATGTTATTATGTAATTGAGAGAACATGTTCATTTGCTCTAATAACTACTAAGATGCACTTAATAAAATGAAATGTAATAATACTTGTAATTTAATCTATTCATGGAAGTAATTTTTAAAAGTCTACCACTTTCCTTAATGTGGATAACATTCATAATTTATAAAGTGTTGTGATGCAGAATTGACAATGCCATTGTTTTTTACACTTTGAGATGATTCTGCAGGCTTCGTATCATCTGCATACCAACCTCGGGATTATCAAGGGCAAACAAAAGATAATTAATACCAGAAACAGGCAAATGCAGGAGCTACTGACTGAGGGTTCTCATTTAATGTAAGACTTCTGAAAACCAGAAAATGAAATAACCATAGAAAAGCTTCTCTGAAAAAAATATTTCAATATTCTATTATTTATATAAACCTTGCCCCAATATCCCAGTTTGTAGAGGTATCTTATCAAAGAGTATAGTTTCAAGGTGGTATAGTCATCATCTATAATGGAGTTAGAAAATGTTACTTTTAAAGAGTGAATTTCAAATTATATATTTTATAATTTTAGTTTCCTTAATATAAATTATAATCATTAATTTATTTATAATGTGTGTAAAAGCATGGAAAGCAAACTACTGCCATAATAACTTCTATTATGTTTTAACATTTACTAACAGGGTACAATAAAAAGGAAACAATTAGACTATTTCATACTTAGCTGTAGTTTATATAACATTATATACAGATATTATGTGTATAAATGTTGAATCTAAATCATTAAAATATTTATGTACGTGAAATAATGCTAGTAGCAGAGAATATGCTATGTTAACCCTGACTATAGTACTATCTTACTACTTAAGTGAAGTTATTTATATTTTCCAAACCAAATTCCTCTTTAACTTTCTGTAAATTGCTATTCATGTGATTCATATATATTGTGGGTATTTTCATTTTATACTACAATGCATAGCAATTGTCAAATGTTTTAAATACTGAACTTCTAAAGTTCTGAAATAATAATTATAAAATTATGTTTGAAATAAAATGACAGTTCATAACAAATTCAAGTATTAAAGACTTTTTAAAATGTTTAGGCTTCTATGATAAAGTATCATGTTATTAACAATTTTAACTGAAGTGGGTAAGTTAGTGACAAGTCTCAGAGTTTACAATTATAAAAGAAAAAAGAATCTTATTGGAATATGATGTTTTTTTTCCCATGGATATAATCACAGTTCAAGTCCTCTGGAAATAATTATGCATTTTGGAGCTCTGATATGATACAGTTGCTAGTTCATTTCCCAAACACCACCATTAAGTGGATATTCCATAAAAACTCTCATTGGCAATGTGATTGAGAAGGGTTTATTTCCTTTTAAGTTACTTTTTTTTCTTGTTTTATGTCAATACCAACTATTCTGCACAACTTTCAAAAGAGGTCAAAAGAGACTATATGTCATATTTAATTCTTTTCTACGTGGAGCCTGGGTTAACTGCACCATATGATTAACTTTTAAAGTATCAAGTCATTGTCTATAAAAGTATGCACAGTTAATAATAAAATAAATCTCTCTTATGCCACACAATTGTTAAATAGGTTGGTCCTATCTCCAGCTTCTTTCCTCCACATTTATTTTCCTATTGTTATGTCCCAGGGCCCATCTTCAGTTTTCTATCCCTTCAAGATAATCTTCTCATATTTCCCATTTAATGACCATGACAAAGCCTATCTTCAGTTACCATCTACTGTCCTGAAACTCTCTTCTAAAATTTAGGCCTAATCCAGGGGATCTTCCTAACCCAGGAATCAAACCAGGGTCTCATTATGAGCTCCCAAATGAGCGTGTGTAAAAATTTATCATTTACCTTTACTTTTACCACAACCTCCCCTGGTAGTTCATGTGGTAAAGAATCTGCCTGCAATGCAGGAGACCCTGGTTTGATTCCTGGGTTGGGAAGATCCCCTGGAGAAGGGATAAGCTACCCACTCTAGTATTCTTGGACTTCCCTGGTGGCTCAGACAATAAAGAATCCACCTGCAATGACTGACCTGGTTTGGATCACTGGGTTGAGAAGATCCCCTGGAGGAGGGCATGGCAACCCACTCCAGTATTCTTGCCTGGAGAATTTCGTGGTAGGCTACAGTCCATGGTGTTATAAAGAATCAGACATGACTGAGCGACTAAGCACAGCACAACCAGTGACATAAGCCTAGAATCTAGGAGTCATCCTGGATTTCTTTTCAGTCCTTATTAATTCAACCAAAAGTCCTACTATTTTACATCCTCAGGATATCATCTCTTCATTCCCACTGCAGCTTCTAGAATTTATCACTATTTCTTATCCTAATAGTTCTTTCCATCTTCAATTTTAAACACTTCCAATCAATTTTCTAAATCAAAAGTCAGCAAACTTTTCTATAAAGGGCCAAATAGTGGAAATTTCAGGACACACATCCAGTCTCTATTGGCAACTATCCAACTCTGTAAGTTGTAGCAGGAAAACAGCCATCAACACTAGTAAAAAGATAGACATGGCTGTGTTCCAAAAAAACTTTACAAAAAAAAGCAGATAGATTTGGCAGATAGGCTTTAGTTTTCTGACTCCTGATCTAAATTACTCCCAGAGTAAAATTTCTAAATGGCAAATCAGATCCCATTTCTAGCTTATTTACTCATCACTTTTCATCATCTGCAAAAAAATTCTAACCCCCTTGTGATGATATAAAGAATCTTTATGGTATTGTTTCTACTTTCCACTGCCACCCACACACTCTATATGTGTCCCTTTCCATCAATTTATAGTTGTCTAAATCATCATTCTTTATCTGTTTGTCTTTGCACAGGTTAGTCCTATTGTACGGGATAAAAGAATGTGCTTTATTATTAATTTTCTTGTTGTTATTTTCTACCCATGAGGATGAAGACCACGTTTTACTTACCTTTGTATCTGTTAGTTCAAGCAGATTGATACTTATTGGTGGTGACTTAAACAGTTTAAGTTAAATAATCACTGATTTCATTGCTTGATTATATGTCCAACTATATCAAATAAGTTGAGCTCTTCTTTTAATCATGTACTGATAAACATTAGTCTAAATCAAGGCACATAACAAGGCACATGACTGGCTTAACTGTTTCTACTAAAATGACCCAGAATTGTGCTAATTTGACTGAATGGAAATATTTTACTATAACTACAGCTACAGTCTTCTTGATTTAACTGAAAAATACTTCAAGAAGATTTTAGTTACGTATGTATGGTTTTTCCTGTGGTCATGTATGGATGTGAGAATTGGACTGTGAAGAAGGCTGAGCGCTGAAGAATTGATGCTTTTGAACTGTAGTGTTGGAGAAGACTCTTGAGAGTCCCTTGAACTGCAAGGAGATCCAACCAGTCCTTTCTGAAGGAGATCAGCCCTGGGATTTCTTTGGAAGGAATGATGCTAAAGCTGAAACTCCAGTCCTTTGGCCACCTCATGGGAAGAGTTGACTCATTGGAAAAGACTCTGATGCTGGGAGGGATTGGGGGCAGGAGGAGAAGGGGACGACAGAGGATGAGATGGCTAGATGGCATCACTGACTCGATGGACGTGAGTCTGAGTGAACTCCGGGAGTTGGTGAGGGACAGGGAGGCCTGGCGTGCTGCAATTCATGGGGTCGCAAAGAGTCGGACACGACTGAGCGACTGATCTGATCTGATGTATTTTAGAATTCAGAAATGCCTTGTGGCAGTTAAAGATGGCCATATATTTTGACACATGTCCTGTTGAGATATAGAGTCTGTTTTTCTCTCTCCTAGAATCTGGGCTGGTCTATGACTGCTTTGATCAAGAGAGCATATTGGAAGTGATGCCATGCCATTGCTGGGCCCAGCCTTTGGAAAGGCTGGCAGTTCTGTCCTGATTTCTTGGAGCCCCGAGCTGCATTTTAGAAAGTCCAGCTTTGTATAAGTTCACGCTGTAGCTGCAGAAACCGTGTGTAGAGGCACTGGGGCCACATGGAAGGAAAGAGTGGTCCTGTTGTGCTATACTTTCCAGGCATACTTGTCAAGGTTATAGGGAGTAAGTGAACCTAAGTGGGACCTTCCAGAGCAGATCAGCCACTAACAAAATACTGCCAAGTGACCTCAGTTGATTCCTATGGAGTAGGAGAATTGTTCAGTCAAGACCTATCAAAATTTGAAAGAAAAAAAGTCACTCAGTCGTGTCCAACTCTTTGCAACCCCATAGACTATACAGTCCATGAAATTCTCTAGGCCAGAATACTGGAGTGTGTAGCCTTTCCCTTCTCCAAGTGATCTTCCCAACCCCAGGGATCGAACCCAGGTTTCCTGCGTTGCAGATGGATTATTTACCAGCTGAGCCACAAGGGAAGTGCAAGAATACTGGCGTGGGTAGTCTATCCCGTCTCCATTGGATCTTCCTGATCCAGGAATCAAACCAGGGTCTTCCACACTGCAGGCAGATTCTTTACCAACTGAGCTATCAGGGAATATGAGCAGGTAACAATTTTTGACCCACACAATTATGAGATAGGATTAAATAGCATTTTGGAACACATGGTATATAGCAATAGATAACATACAAAAGACATTTAAACATGTAAGATACATGAATTATAATTTGTAAGTAATGGCTGAAATTATAGGATTTCATACTGTGAAATGACTTTTATCCATGTACTTCATACAATCAATACATTATCTTAATCTAAAACAATTTCATTTCTCTATTTTAAGTAATCAAACTTGGATAAATAATAAGTTATTTACATGATCTTTTTATTCAAAATGAGGCTGTTTACCAAAAAATGTTTAGTGCATTTTATTTATTTAGAACTTTATCTTATTAAGCATTTGATGTAAAGTATTTTATTCAACTGATTCATATATACCCCTAAATTAATCCCATTACAGCAGATATATGGGAAGCAGGGACTTGAAGAGGAGATGGCTTGCTTCAGATCACCCAGTGAAGATAGCAAATCAATACTAGAATCTGGAGTTTTCAGAATCAGTGTTCCTTTATCTTTTAATTTTATCCATGTTGTTTCTGGGGATTCTCAGGTGGTGCTAGTGGTAAAGAAGCAGCCTGCCAATGCAGAAGACACAAGCGATGCAGGTTTGATCCTTGGGTTGGGCAGATCTCCTGGAACAGGAAATGGCAACCTGCTCTAGTATTCTTTTTTTTTTTTTTAATTTATTTATCTTTAATTGAAGGGTAATTGCTTTACAGTATTGTGCTGGTTTCTGCCAAACATCAACATGAATCAGCCATAGGTCTACATATGTCCCCTCCCTCTTGAGCCTCTCTCCCACCTCTTCTCCCCATCCCACACTTCTAGGTTGTTACAGGGCCCCACTTTGAGTTCCCTGAGTCATACAACAAATTCCCATTGGCTCTTTATTTTACATAAGGAAATGCATGTTTCAATATTGCTCTCTCCTTACATCCCACCCTTTCCTTCCTCCCCACCCGGTGCCTGGAAAATCCTATAGACAGAGGAACCTGCTGGGCTACAATCTATGGGATTGCCAAGAGTCAGACACGATAGCACACATGCACACTGTCTAGTATCAAGCTGCCAATATCTGAAACTTCTATGCCAACATTTTATGTAAAGTCTGATACATATCTCAGGAAACACACCAAAACGTTTCCTTGAATTAACTCATGTGATATCTTCTAATGACAGTAGGGATCGTCTGTGTATACCTAGAGAACACTTTTGGTTTAATATTTGTTTTAACGCTAATGTATGAATGAGTAGGACTGTTTGAAGATTGTAATTATTAGGGAATTTAAAGCAGAAATTTAGTATGTATAAGCAGTATATTTGTATGTATAAGCATTTTATTTCCATGTTTGCTGAATATGAATTTCAGGATTCAAAAGTTCAGCACAATTTTCGCCACTATTAGTCTTTGAAACATACAAAACACTATACTCTCTGTACTATTTATATGCACAAGAATCAGCTGACATGTGAGTTAATCAACTATTGAAAGAAGTTGTTTTAGTGTTACAGATCTAAACTATAAATCTGTATTACCATCCAGTTTTCTTCTTAGGTTCTTTCTTTTTGCCTTAAAAATTCCTCCTAATATCCCTAATTATTTCCACTGTACCAATATTTTTAGAAAATTATATTCATTCTCATTGTTCATATTCCTCAAATATCAGTAGGTTATCATCTTTACCATTAAGCGCTGCGTAACCATGTTCTATCAAGTGAGATCCTGTAAGCTTTCTTCATTAATTACTGTCACCTTTTCTCTTAATCGTTTTGAATTTTTGAAACTTTCTTTAATTTGCCTTCTCAAATTGGGATACCTAAAATTAAACGTGCTATTCAGAGTTTTTCATTGTAGCCTTTCTCATTGCCTTACAGCATTAATCATAAGATTATTTACCTCTTTTAAGGGTTTCATTTTCAATGATGTCCTAGTTAAGATGCATTCAAAAAAATTAAAATGCCATAGTTGAAACACAAGCCTACAATTCTATACTGACTCTCTGAATAGTAAAACTTAACTGTGTGCTAAGACATCAATAGAGTGAGGTAATAAAAAAAATGAGAAAGATTTCTATGAAAACTGAGAAATACCGGAGGTTTTCTGAAACAAAAATTTATGCATTGTTGTAGGCAAAGGATTGCATGCCAGGTCATTGACTTGTGTCAATCTTAGAGAAGTTGCTTTTTATTTAAATATTTCCAGAAAAGACTGACTGCCATAGGACAGTCGTTTGTGTGCATTATTGGGGAACGTACACATTTTAAAAGAATTTAAACTTAGCTCTGTCTTGTGTATATGAGTGCATGCATGTTTGTATAATGTATATAATTTTCCTTTGCTCAAGATAGTAAAAATAGTCACCCCAACTGGATAATATTACAAATAATAACAAGTGAAAATACAATTTTCTAACTAGTGATGAAGGCAAAAAATCCTTCCAGATATTTTCCCATGAAATATTGTACCTATACACTTAGTTACTTTGCCACTATAAAACTATTTCTTCAAGAGTTCTAATATTGAAATGCTGTTAAATATTTGGAAGTCCTTGAGAAACTGTACAGTATCTAACTAATAGTAGACAGAATGGATAAGCATTCCATTTTCTAGAAAAATAATTTTCAAAATATTCTGCCTACATCAAAACATTTTCTTACCTAAACATTTTTATACAGTTTTGCATTTGGGGGATGTTTTTCTTGAAATGCTTTCCTTTTGGGGGTGGTATTCATCTTGATAAGTAGTTTCTATTAACAATGATAAAACTACTGAAGAATAGAAAAAGAGATCTTAAAAAAGAAATCCAGATAAAACTATGAGGATATGTTATAAAAAACAAAAACAGTGCTTGCTAGATCATGAGCCGATTAATTAGAGAAGAAAACAAATTCTCCTTCTTTCATTCACTGAATCTTATATATGATTGTGCACCTACCTGAGTAGGGGCGCATGGAGGCCCGGAAGTCCTCTTTGTTCAGTCCTGGTTCTCATCAAACTTACCAGTAGTTGGATTCACCAGCATGAGAGTAGATTCTGGGTATGAAATCAAAAGAAGGAGGAAATATGAAGAACACCTCACAGAGAATAAATTTCATGAGGATAATGATTTTGTAAGATAAGAGCTAGACTTAATTAAGTATCATTACTGATTAAGCACTGTGGTAAGTACTTTCTGTGTATTAACTCATTTAATCATCATAACAACCCTAATTATTATGATTCTCATGTGATGGATGAAGAAGCTGAGACACAGAGAGGCTAGGTAATGTTCTACACTCTAACTGCTAGTATCGGAGTAGAGCTGGTAATTGAATCAGGAAGTCTGGTTCTGTCTGCCCTAATTACTCCAGTGATTCTCAAACATCAGAGTATATCCAAATCACTTGCAGAGCTTATTGGAACACTGATTCCTGGGCTCCATCCCCAGAGTTTCTGATTCATTATGTCTACAAAGCAGACCAAAACTTTACATTTCTAATGAGCTCCCAGGTAATTCTGATGCCTTTGGAGTGGGGACCACACCTTGAAAACCACTGTTTACACTGTACTCCCTTTTAGGAGTTATTCTTGACAAGCCAGATAGCATATAATTTTAGGTTCTGTAAAATTTTGCTTTAAGGGATTTAAATGTTTACTTATATCAAAGCAAATAATGGATCAACTCAAAGAAATGGTGTACATTCTAATAAAGCTAACCATTAGAAAACATAATTGGGCACAGATTCATTCATTTGTAATCATTTATTTAATTGCAAATCATAGGTTTAGGGCTTGAAATACAGTGAAGGAAAATGTATTGGCCTTGCTCTCAAAAAATTCAGTCTAGGAACATGTATAAGCAAACAACTGAACAATAGTCTCATGAGTTTTGCAGTGGTCAGGCTGTGTGGATTGAAAGGGTCAGAAACAGTTTCACAGAGGAGGTTTTGAGTTGTCATAAAGTGCGAACAGAAGTTAACAGTGATATGCATTCTAGTGAAGAGGGTATATGCCAAGTTATGGAGATGAGAAAGGGCACATTGAATATTGGAAATTATTAAGAATCTGACTGACTACAGCTCAGGGTTGGAGCAAAGGAGAGGGAGGCTAAGTAAAATAAGATTAACATCAATATCTAGGAATATATGAAAGCATGGTGACTTCCTGGACTTTGGATGAGAAGTCATTAAGAGGTTTTAAGCAAGAGATGGGTTCAGTGGTGCTTCCTAGGAAGGTGACTGGCAAATGCAGAGTTAACAGTGAAAACCTAGGAACTGTTTGGAGACGACACTGTAGAACAAGTGTCCTTGTCCCTTAGCGGGAAGGAGTCCAGTCCAGGCATGAAAGGATATGGGAGTGATATAAAATAATGGCTGTGGGGTTGAATTAAAACAAGTAGGTTAGGAAAAAGGTCACATCTGAATGGTGCTATTTTAAGTGTTTGTAGATTTTAATCCACATATTACTTGGAAGAAACCCTGCATCCATAGTATTATTTATTTATTTATTTTTGGTACAGATAAGAAAACTAAGCACAGAGAAACTGGGTCATTTCCCCAAGGTCACACTGCTTGTCAGTGGTAGAACCAGACTTTGAACCCAAATTCTAGAGTCTGCTTTCATGTCCAGGTCTAGTGATGAACTGGATATGGAAAATAAAGGGAAAATAAGGTATTTAGAGTACTTTCCACACTTAACATATATTTAGGCCAGGAAATGCATACACAATATCCATCGTCTATAGCCTGGTCATCTAATCCATTCAAATGATGATCTAACAGAGTTAATAGGAAACTGGACATCTGTTTCAGCAGGTTTTCTTATGGGATTCTCCAAGGCTGGAGTGAACTCAGTGCCTAGCAGAGCATGCAATCAGTGAGACAGGTATCTCCTCTGGTGTTATCACTCCCGCACAGGGATGGCACATACTCTCCTGGCCTCCCATGCTGATGTTACAGTTGTAACCACAACCACCGTGTGATTAACTCTGGGTCCCTCAGCTCTGCTTCAAACTTTGTTCAGTTTAGTCACCTTTTTTTTTTTTAAACCAAGCGCCTGCCATTTGTTATTTTACTAGGTGATGGGGGCATAGAAATAAAATAGTCCTGGCTCAGGAGAACCAGCTATGTATGTGTACATTTCACTATAATATGGTGCTATGGTAGCTGATGTATAGGGTGCTATGGAAAATGAACAGATCAGGATCAGAATCACACAACACTTTGGAAGTATGGCCACAGCCACAAAACTTCTCATCATTTCCCCAACAAGTGACTAATGCTCCTCTCTGTCTTTCACAGTGAAGAAAAGGAAAAGGAAATCAAATAAGAAGACACAGAGGAGAAGGGAAAGAAAGATTCTTCATTGTAGCTCTCCAGCATGGTGGACTTAAGGTACCAGCTCTTTCTGAGAGCTCTTTCTGAGAGAATGGGATAGTAGATCCATGTGGTAGGAAGAATATTAAGGCATTTCTAAAACTGAAGAGTC